>NC_057803.1:527248638-527516602 GCF_018294505.1 Triticum aestivum | reverse complement strand
CCGCCCCCGCGCCTCCATCTCCATCGCGCCCCCACACCACCGCCGCCCCTGCGCCTCTATCTCCGTCGCCGCCCCCGCGTCTTCCTCTTCGACTACGAGGACCCGGACGAGCTCGGACGCCCTCGAGCCATCCCTTCGACGCTCACCGATTTCCTCCGCCTCGGCCACCATCGCCACCGCTCGACGCCGAATTCGCGCCGCCTCGACTAGCTCCGGCTACCCCGAGTCTCCCTCGACCTCCCTAGTGAGCACCCGAGCCGCTTCCCCCTCTTCCCCCTCTTGATTTCCTTCTGAGATGTGTTCTAGGGTTAGGGGTTGGAGAATTAAGTAGCTAGGGTTGGGGAATTAACTAGCTAAGGAGATTATGTTTAGAGCATCAATGATGGGTGTTGATATACCTCTGGATAATTTTGATTTTATTCATGTTCTCAAGGAATTGGAATTATCCAGGGAACAAATTAGTAAGAAAACTGAACACTGTTTAGATATTCATGACTCGAATGGAAATGTCACCTCCCTGTGTCTAAGTTGAGATGATACTGTAGTGGAAGAGGAGGAGAAATTTACTGTAGTTTCTAGAAGAAAGAAAAAGTCTCCTTATAAGAGAAATGTCACCATTTCTTCTCTTACCTCCTCTTCTATACCTTGTACTAGAGGTCAGCAAAAGAATATCAGTTCTACTTTGCCCCCTAGTAGATCTGGATACTATTTCTGTTAGGAGATGGTGTTATATTAAGATGCATATATTGTTATGTTACGCAGATTATATCATCTTGCCACTTAAGTCAGCCTTCCCTTTAAGCAGAAAATTCAGTTAGCAGCTACTGTTAGGAGCTACTGTCAAAAACTTGAGCTACTGTCAAAAAATTCAGTTAGGTACAGTTAGGAGCTACTGTCAAAGACTTGAGCTACTATCAAAAAAATTAGTTAGGTACAGTTAGCATCATGTAAGAAAATGGCCATAATGTGCCCTGATAATGATGTATTTTGTCATAAAAATATATAGTGGACTGCCATGATAATGACATGCTGCTAGTAGTTACTTCCACTGTGAGTTTCATGAACAGCAAGTCAGTTTTGTTTACATTTGAAAGTAAGTGTGTGGTTTGAAATTTTGATCTGATTATGGCATCTAGAAATATGTCAGTTTTGTTTTGTAACTAGAAGACCAAAGTGTATTCTGTCCAAACTGTAGTTTTTAGTATTCTGTCCAAACTGAAAACTATTAAAAAGACCATGTGTTTTTTGGTCAAAATCTGCATGTAAAAGTGAAATAATCAGTCATAAAGAATATCTTCAAGACCATGTGTTTCTTGGATTTTTGGATTGTATTTTGTGCTTGCAGGAGTAAATTTCTTGGAGTAATTTTGTGCTTGCAATGTTTGAGTTCTTAAGCCTTTTTACTGAAAATCAAATAGAAATGTTTTCCTAACTCAAAGGCCTGTTACTGAAAGTCTCCTAGTACTTAAACCACCCACGCTATGAGGCAAAAATTTTAGTTAACTGTTATGGACAATTCTCAATTTTCTGTAATGATGATGGAACATTATAAAGCATTGTACTCTAGTGTATATGAAGGATACAAAAAATTTAGCAACTTCTCTAATTTTATAAAGTTGTTCTTATATGGGTGAAACTTTACTTGTTTTTAGGCTAGTGCAGGGTGTTGCTTTATTCTGTCATCATTTGTAACTATGTCACAAATAAATTGTTCCTTCTTCTATATTTGAAGTAATGACTATTCATAAGCTGAGGCATGGATTAAGCTGTTTCTTTGCTGTACCATTATATCTGGATGATCTTTTGTTTGGTGACCTATTATATCTGGAATGGAAGTTCACATAAGTCGAGCAGATTTTTTTCCATATTAAAGCAGAGGACCATATGGTCTGTGGCTGGGTTTTGTCTCCGACCATTGTGTCGTGATGAATATGCAGGTACCCCGAGAGGCCCTTGTGTTTGCCGGAATGTCGATTAACTTCCGTTCCGGCAAATTCGGGTGCTCCATATATCCTATTTTCAGCAAAGGTCATACTGAAATTTTCCTTGAATTTTAGCATGACTTTGCTAAAAATAGGACACATGGGGTACTTGCGACTAATGCATGGGTCGGGGTATCTTAGTACTTAGTTAAGTAGGATCAACTGCCCCGCCATTCTTGCTGCATTAAACCATAGGTGGCAATAGAGCCAAGTGATTAGGCCCAACTTAGAATTCTCCTTAGCATCGATAAACCCTAGATGATAAACCCAACATAGGTGGCAATAGAGCCAAGTGATTAGTGCCAAGTGATTAGGCCCAACCTATGGTGCCTAGGCATCGATAAACCCTAAATGATGAAAACTTAACTTGGCTTCTATAGGGTGCCTCGGTGTCGATGAGAACCTAAATGATGTAAGCTTAGGCTTTTAGGGTGCCTCGGCGTCGACAAACCCTATATGATAAAAGCTTAGCTTTTAGGATGCCTCGGTGTCGACAAACCCTAAATGATGAGACCATGATCTTGTTCCTTGACAATAACCAACTTTTTGACCAAACTTTTTTCCTATTTAGAGTGAAACATGGCCCACAACGATGAGGCCGGCGGTTCGGGTGGCAAGAAATTCTGGGAGCTGTCCCAGGAGTTGGAGGAAGAACCTCACCGCTATGAGGACACCGCGGAAGACACCGATCCTGACTACACAAGGCCTAGTGGCATCGGGGATGACACCACTAATGATGGCGCCGCGGATGCCACCACTGATGATGGCAGCGCATGCACAGATGGCAGCCAACCGAAGAGGCAATGGAAGGACCGGCGCTCGAACATGCTCGGCACCGTGAGGGAGGAATTTACTGAAGTGAACTCTGGCGGGCATCCGACGGCGCCCAAACACGTAGTCAAGGGGTACTCGATTCAGCTTGGGTGCATTCTCCGGAGCACCGCCTCGATCAACACCGAGAACCTAAGGCATAAGGACCGAGGGAATTTGCGCAGCCTCCTCTTCACGAAGCTGCACGAACGATGCAAGTTCCCCGCTGAGTTCGCAAACACACGCCTCTCGGGTAATAAAGTGAACGGTGTCGCCCTCATGACGATGAGCATGGCCCTGTCTACTTGCAAAAGCACGGTGAAGGCAATGATTGACAAAGGTGATAGTTATGAGAAGATCAAGGCGAAATATCCTTTGATTAGCGAAGATGACTACAAGGAGTTCAAGATCAAGTGCAATAGCCTCGCAACCTCTGAATCAAGTCAGTGTGGGAAAGAAATGCAGCAGTTGAACATAGGGGTCCACCAACTCGGTCCCGACGATTACAGAGTGGCGGAGCCTGTATGGGACAAGGAGGATGCGGAGCGTGCCAAGCAAGGCCTACCGCCCCGCTTCGAGAAATACAGTGACAAGCAGACCAGGAACTTTCTCAGGGCCCGGTACAAGGAGGACCCGGTAACAAAGGAGCTTACCACGGATCCGAAGACCAAGGAGCTTGAGCTTGTTCTGGTAAGGAATATACACCCGCGTAATTAGCTCCATATGGTTGCATTCTAATTAATCCCCAATATTTCTAAATGGTTCATGTTCCTTCCGCAGGACAAAGAAAGCAGTAGCGCGGGGTCACCTCAGAGCTCCCCTTTCGACACCCCTATGAATAGGGCGTTGAACGTAATGAAAAACAGGGATAAGCTCAATAAGCCGACGTCAGCTGGTCGTGTGGCCGGCAAAGGCTTGTCCACAAAATGGTCGTCATACTATGCCGCTGGTGGGCGAAAGGAGAAAAAGACCAGCTCGTAAAGCCAGTCGCGCAAGGTTAAAGCACTCAAGGCGCAAGTGGCGCAGATTCTGGAGATGGTCCAAGAGCAAGTGCAACAACAACTGGGATTGACGCTCACCGACATTATGCCTACCTTGATTCATGGGATAACGACGTGGATTGCGGGTGGCCAACAGGGGCCGCCCCCGATTCCCAGCTTCACGGCCAACAACTCGCACAACACGCAGGCCGCGCCATTGGTGTCTCCGGCGGTGGCGGTATTGGTGTCTACGGCGGCGGCGCCATTGGTGTATCTGACGCCGGCATTGGAGCTTAATGCACCCGGGTGTACGCCGGCTAGCACCTCGCCAGAAAGCGGCCCCTCCGTCAGTTGCACGCCCGCCGTTGGCAGTGCCTCGACATTAGCCGAGCTCGACGGCATCACGGTAACTAAGCCTCTCGGCCGAGGACTTCATCTCCTTGCCTTTGACTGGGCATCCCTGACGCCCTACATGTTTTCGCAGCGCGCCACCGACGTTCCTTGCACTCTCCTGCACTTCGTGGGCGGCGAGTTGGTCGATGTCGCCAAGGGCAGAATCGTTCAACCGGGCAACCCCGTGTTCCACGGTAATCCGATGCCACCCACAATGTATAGGGTTGAAGTGGTTCGGGTGCTGCCAGGCTGCGACGAGCTGTTACCTCTGATTCGACCCGCTGGGGGCGACGAAGAAGATGAGATGACCTCAGCGCCTACGTAAGTTGGCCCCTACTTTGGCTGAAGAGCCAGATTCGTTTGGGGGCGGGGGACACCACCCTACAGACAAGACCGCCAGTCGTGCCAGCGCCAAGCCATGGCAAGAACGCCGCAACGCTACCGGACATGCCGGACATCTCTATGGCACAGGATCCGGACATGCATATGGCACAGGATCTGGACGACGATGACAATGACGATGGTACATTTACCAATGTTGATAAGTACTTTGCCGAACATGGGTGCGGTGACGAGTTCTGCGGGCCTCCTTCTCAAGAACACAAACAAGACGACCGTGATCTAGCTGGTATGGCGGAGAAACCCAATTGCAATAGGCGTCGTCTAGCGTTCAGTTCTCAGGAGACGCCTCCAGCTGCCGCCTTCACCGACCCTCGGATAGCGGAGGTGCCAAATATTATCAGCCCCAACACGCTCAAGAAGGCAGTCTGTGAGCAGAACTCGGTCCCATTACAGCAGATCAAGAAGAAGGGCCGGAAACGGCAGACTAAAAAGGGCGCCGGTGCGAGCCAGACGGCACCGAGTATGATCCGTGCTCAGAATGGGCACCTTCACCTAAGGATATCTCCAGAAGGGTGCATGTGGCGGGTAGGGCGATGTTACAGACAAATATGCTCAATGCTGCAACTGGTGCTATGCGGAGTCTGCATGATAGTGTTCTTTCTTTGGAGAAGCGGCGTCTCAGAGAGAATGATGTGGCATACCTCCAAAAGCGGATAAATGCATCTTCATAGGACACCCAAAATAGTTGGGTATACCTCCTGTCTCAGATCCGAAAGCAATAAGGGATTGTTTCTAGAATCGGGTCCTTTCTCGAGGAAAAGTTTCTCTTGAAAGAATTGAGTGGGAGGATGGTGGAGACTTGATGAGGTTATTGAACCGTCTCTTCAACTAGTGTGTGACAGGGCACAGGGAGTTGTTCCTGTGGCACCTACACCAATCGAAGTGGAAGCTTATGATAGTGATCATGAAACTTCAGATCAAGTCACTACCAAACCTCGTGGGATGACAAGGATGCGTACTACTTCAGAGTGGTACGTAATCCTGTCTTGGAAGTCATGTTGCTAGACAACAATGAACCTACGAGCCATGGAGAAGCGATGGTGGGCCCGGATTCCGATAAATGGCTCGAGGCCATAAAATCCGAGATAGGATCCATGTATGAAAACAAAGTGTAGACTTTGGAAGAACTACTTGATGGTCGTAAGGCTGTTAGGTACATATGGATTCTAAAAGGAAGACGGGAAATGATGGTAAGTGTCACCATTAAGAAAGCTCGACTTGTCGTTAAGATGTTTTCCGACAAGTTCAAGGAGTTGACTACGATGAGACTTTCTCACTCGTAGTGATGCTAAGAGTCTGTTGGAATTATATTAGCGATTACTGCATTATTTATGAAATCTTGCAGATAGGATGTAAAAAACATTGTTTCCTCGACGATTTTCTTGAGGAAAGGTTGTATGTGATACAACCGGAAGGTTTTGTCAATCCTGAAAGATGCTAATAAGTATGCAAAGCTCCATCAATCCTTCTAAGGACTCGAGTAAGCATCTCGGAGTTGGAATGTATGCTTTGATAAGATGATCAAAGTTTTGGGTGTATACAAAGTTTATGAGAAACTTGTATTGCCAAACAAGTGAGTGGGAGCACTATGGAATTTCTGATGAGTACATATTGTGGATCAGAAATGACGTGGAATTTCTGGTAAGCATATAGGGTTATTTGAAAAGTGTTTTTCAATGGAAAGCCTGGATTAAGCTACTTGAACATTGGGCATCAAGATCTATAAGGATAGATCAAAACGCTTAATGGTACTTTCAAATGAGCACATACCTTGACATGATCTTGAAAGAGTTCAAGATGGATCAGTCAAAGAAGGAGTTCTTGCCTGAGTTGTAAGGTATGAAGTTAAGACTTAAAGCTCGACCACGGCAGAATAGAGAGAAAGGACGAAGGTCATCCCCTATGCTTAAGACATAGGCTCTACAGTATGCTATGCTGTGTACTGCACCTGAAGTGTGCCTTGCCATAAGTCAGTCAAGGGGTACAAGAGTGATCCAAGAATGGATCACAGGACATCGGTCAAAGTTATCCTTAGTAACTAGTGTACTAAGGAATTTTCTCGATTATGGAGGTGGTAAAAGAGTTCGTCGTGAAGGGTTACGCCGATGCAAACTTTGACACTAATCTAGATTATTCTGAGTAGTAAACTGGATTCATATAGTAGAACAGTTATTTGGAATAGCTCCAAATAGAGCGTGGTAGCTGCATCTAGGAGATGACATAGAGATTTGTAAAGCACACATGGGTCTAAAAGGTTCAGACCCGTTGACTATAACATCTCTCACAAGCATAACATGTTCAAACCCAGAACTCATCGAGTGTTAATATGCTGTGTAATGTGAACTAGATTATTGACTCTAGTAAACTCTTTGGGTGTTAGTCACATGGGGATGTGACCTTGAGTGTTAATCACAGATTGACGTGAACTGGATTATTGACTCTAGTGCAAGTGGGAGACTGTTGGAAATATGCCCTAGAGGCAATAATAAATTAGTTATTATTATATTTCCTTGTTCATGATAATCGTTTATTATCCATGCTAGAATTGTATTGATAGGAAACTCAGATACATGTGTGGATACATAGACAACACCATGTCCCTAGTAAGCCTCTAGTTGACTAGCTCGTTGATCAATAGATGGTTACGGTTTCCTGACCATGGACATTGGATGTCATTGATAACGGGATCACATCATTAGGAGAATGATGTGATGGACAAAGACCCAATCCTAAGCCTAGCACAAGATCATGTAGTTCGTATGCTAAAGCTTTTCCAATGTCAAGTATCATTTCCTTAGACCATGAGATTGTGCTTTGGGTGTGCCAAACATCACAACGTAAGTGGGTGGCTATAAAGGTACATTACAGGTATCTCCGAAAGTGTCTGTTGGGTTGGCACGAATCGAGACTGGGATTTGTCACTCCGTGTAAACGGAGAGGTATCTCTGGGCCCACTCGGTAGGACATCATCATAATGTGCACAATGTGATCAAGGAGTTAATCACGGGATGATGTGTTACCAAACGAGTAAAGAGACTTGCCGGTAACGAGATTGAACAAGGTATCGGGATACTGACGATCAAATCTCGGGCAAGTATTGTACTGATAGACAAAGGGAATTGTATACGGGATTGATTAAGTCCTTGACATCGTGGTTCATCCGATGAGATCATCGAGGAGCATGTGGGAGCCAACATGGGTATCCAGATCCCGTTGTTGGTTATTGACCGGAGAGTCATCTCGGTCATGTCTGCATGTCTCCCGAACCCGTAGGGTCTACACACTTAAGGTTCGGTGACGCTAGGGTTATAGAGATATTAGTATGCAGTAACCCGAATGTTGCTCGGAGTCCCGGATGAGATCCCGGACGTCACGAGGAGTTCCGGAATGGTCCGGAGGTAAAGATTTATATATAGGAAGTGCTATTTCGGCTACCGGGACAAGTTTCGGGGTCACCGGTATTGTACCAGAACCACCGGAAGGGTCCCGGGGGTCCACCGGGTGGGGCCACCTGCCCCGGGGGCCACATGGGCTGTAGGGGGTGCGCCTTGGCCTACATGGGCCAAGGGCACCAGCCCCTAGAGACCCATGCGCCAAAGGGACAAGAGGAAGGGAGAGTCCTAAAGCTTTTCTAATGTCAAGTATCATTTCCTTAGACCATGAGATTGTGCAACTCCCGGATACCATAGGAGTGCTTTGGGTGTGCCAAACGTCACAACGTAAGTGGGTGGCTATAAAGGTACATTACAGGTATCTCCGAAAGTGTCTGTTGGGTTGGCACGAATCGAGACTGGGATTTGTCACTCCGTGTAAACGGAGAGGTATCTCTGGGCCCACTCGGTAGGACATCATCATAATGTGCACAATGTGATCAAGGAGTTGATCACGGGATGATGTGTTACGAAACGAGTAAAGAGACTTGCCGGTAACGAGATTGAACAAGGTATCGGGATACTGACGATCGAATCTCGGGCAAGTATTGTACCGATAGACAAAGGGAATTGTATACGGGATTGATTAAGTCATTGACATCGTGGTTCATCCGATGAGATCATCGAGGAGCATGTGGGAGCCAACATGGGTATCCAGATCCCGCTGTTGGTTATTGACCGGAGAGTCATCTCGGTCATGTCTGCATGTCTCCCGAACCCATAGGGTCTACACACTTAAGGTTCGGTGACGCTAGGGTTATAGAGATATTAGTATGCGGTAACCCGAATGTTGCTCGGAGTCCCGGATGAGATCCCGGACGTCACGAGGAGTTCCGGAATGGTCCGGAGGTAAAGATTTATATATAGGAAGTGCTATTTCGGCTATCGGGACAAGTTTCGGGGTCACCGGTATTGTACCAGGACCACCGGAAGGGTCCCGGGGGTCCACCGGGTGGGGCCACCTGCCCCGGGGGCCACATGGGCTGTAGGGGGTGCGCCTTGGCCTACATGGGCCAAGGGCCCCAGCCCCTAGAGGCCCATGCGCCAAAGGGACAAGAGGAAGGGAGAGTCCTAAAGCTTTTCTAATGTCAAGTATCATTTCCTTAGACCATGAGATTGTGCAACTGCCGGATACCATAGGAGTGCTTTGGGTGTGCCAAACGTCACAACGTAAGTGGGTGGCTATAAAGGTACATTACAGGTATCTCCGAAAGTGTCTGTTGGGTTGGCACGAATCGAGACTGGGATTTCTCACTCCGTGTAAACGGAGAGGTATCTCTGGGCCCACTCGGTAGGACATCATCATAATGTGCACAATGTGATCAAGGAGTTGATCACGGGATGATGTGTTACGAAACGAGTAAAGAGACTTGCCGGTAACGAGATTGAATAAGGTATCGGGATACTGACGATCGAATCTCGGGCAAGTATTGTACCGATAGACAAAGGGAATTGTATACGGGATTGATTAAGTCCTTGAAATCATGCTTCATCCGATGAGATCATCGAGGAGCATGTGGGAGCCAACATGGGTATCCAGATCCCGCTGTTGGTTATTGACCGGAGAGTCATCTCGGTCATGTCTGCATGTCTCCCGAACCTGTAGGGTCTACACACTTAAGTTTCCGTGACGCTAGGTTTATAGAGATATTAGTATGCGGTAACCCGAATGTTATTCGGAGTCCCTGATGAGATCCCGGACGTCACGAGGAGTTCCGGAATGGTCCGGAGGTAAAGATTTATATATAGGAAGTGCTATTTCGGCTATCGGGACAAGTTTCGGGGTCACCGGTATTGTACGGGGACCACCGGAAGGGTCCCGGGGGTTCACCGGGTGGGGCCACCTGCCCCGGGGGCCACATAGGCTGTAGGGGGTGCACCTTGGCCTACATGGGCCAAGGGCACCAGCCCCTAGAAGCCCATGCGCCAAAGGGACAAGAGGAGGGGAGAGTCCTAAAGGGGGAAGGCACCTCCGAGGTGCCTTGGGGAGGATGGACTCCTCCCCCCCTTGGCCGCACCCTTCCTTGGAGGAAGGGGCAAGGCTGCGCCCTCCCCCTCTCCCTTGGCCCTATATATAGTGGGGGGAAGGGAGGGCAACCATACCTAAGCCCTGGCGCCTCCCTCTCCCTCCCACGACACATCTTCCTCCTTCCGCAGCGCTTGGCGAAGCCCTGTTGGAATCCCGCTACTTCCACCACCACGCCGTCGTGCTGCTGGATCTCCATCAACCTCTCCCCCCCCTTTCTGGATCAAGAAGGAGGAGACGTCGCTGCTCCGTACGTGTGTTGAACGCGGAGGTGCCATCCGTTCGGCGCTAGGATCATCGGTGATTTGGATCACGACGAGTACGACTCCATCAACCCCGTTCTCTTGAACGCTTCCGCGCGTGATCTACTAGGGTATGTAGATCCACTCCTCCCTCATTTCTAGATGACTCCATAGATAGATCTTGGTGACACGTAGGAAAATTTTGAATTTATGCTACGTTCCCCAACAGTGGCATCATGAGCTAGGTCTATGCGTAGTTTCTATGCACGAGTAGAACACAAAGTAGTTGTGGGCGTTGATTTTGTTCAATATGCTTACCGTTACTAGTCCAATCTTGATTCGGAGGCATTGTGGGATGAAGCGGCCTGGACCGACCTTACACGTACTCTTACATGAGACTGGTTCCACCAACTGACATGCACTAGTTGCATAAGGTGGCTAGCTGGTGTCTGTCTCTCCCACTTTAGTCGGATCGGATTCAATGAAAAGGGTCCTTATGAAGGGTAAATAGCAATTGGCATATCACGTTGTGGTTTTTTTGCGTAGGTAAGAAATGTTCTTGCTAGAAACCCATAGCAGCCACATAAAACATGCAAACAACAATTAGAGGACGTCTAACTTGTTTTTGTAGGGTATGCTATGTGATGTGATATGGCCAAAAGGATGTGATGAATGATATATGTGATGTATGAGATTGATCATGTTCTTGTAATAGGAATCACGACTTGCATGTCGATGAGTATGACAACCGGCAGGAGCCATAGGAGTTGTCTTAATTTATTTATGACCTGCGTGTCAACATAAACGTCATGTAATTACTTTACTTTATTGCTAACCGGTAGCCATAGAAGTAGAAGTAATAGTTGGCGAGACAACTTCATGAAGACACGATGATGGAGATCATGATGATGGAGATCATGGTGTCATGCCGGTGACGATAATGATCATGGAGCCCCAAAGATGAAGATCAAAAGGAGCAATATGATATTGGCCATATCATGTCACTATTTGATTGCATGTGATGTTTATCATGTTTATGCATCTTGTTTACTTAGAACGATGGTAGTAAATAAGATGGTCCCTCATAATAATTTCAAGAAAGTGTTCCCCCTAACTGTGCACCGTTGCGACAGTTCGTTGTTTCGAAGCACCACGTGATGATCGGGTGTGATAGATTCTAACGTTCACATACAACGGGTGTAAGACAGATTTACACAAGCGAAACACTTAGGTTGACTTGACGAGCCTAGCATCTACAGACATGGCCTCGGAACACAAGAGACCGAAAGGTCGAGCATGAGTCGTATAGTAGATATGATCAACATGAAGATGTTCACCGATGTTGACTAGTCAGTCTCACGTGATGATCGGACACGGCCTAGTTGACTCGGATCATGTAATCACTTAGATGACTAGAGGGATGTCTATTTATCCTGAACATAGTCAAAAGGTCTTCGCAAATTATGTCGTAGCTCGCGCTTCAGTTCTATTGTTTAGTTATGTTCCTAGAGAAAATTTAGTTGAAAGTTGATAGTAGCAATTATGCGGACTAGGTCCGTAAACTGAGGATTGTCCTCATTGCTTCATAGAAGGCTTATGTCCTTAATGCACCGCTCAGTGTGCTGAACCTCGAACGTCGTTTGTGGATGTTGCGAACATCTGACATACACATTTTGATAACTACGTGATAGTTCAGTTAAACGGTTTAGAGTTGAGGCACCTAAGATGTTTTGAAACGTCGCGAAACATATGAGATGTTTCGAGGGCTGAAATTGGGATTTCAGGCTCATGCCCACGTCAAGAGGTATAAGACCTCCGACGATTTTCTTAGCCCACAAACTAAGGGAGAAAAGCTCAATTGTTGAGCTTGTGCTCAGATTGCCTGAGTACAACAATCATTTGAATCAAGTGGGAGTTGATCTTCCAGATGAGATAGTGATGTTTCTCCAAAGTCATTACCACCAAGCTGCTAGAGCTTCGTGATGAACTATAATATATCAGGGACATATATGATGATCCTTGAGATATTCGCGATGTTTGTAGAAATCAAGAAGGAGCATCAATTGTTGATGGTTGGTGAAACCACTAGTTTCAAGAAGGGCAAGGGCAAGAAAGGGATGCTTCATGAAACGGCAAATCAGCTGCTGCTCTAGTGAAGAAACCCAAGGTTGAACCCAAACCCGAGACTAAGTGCTTCTGTAATAAGGGGAACAGCCACTGGAGCAGAATTACCCTAGATACTTGGTAGATGAGAAGGCTGACAAGGTCAATAGGAGTATATTGGATATACATTGTGTTGATGTGTACTTTACTAGTACTCCTAGTAGCACCAGGGTATTAGATACCGGTTCGGTTGCTAAGTGTTAGTAACTCGAAATAAAAGCTACGGAATAAACGGAGACTAGCTAAAGGTGAGCTGACGATATGTGTTGGAAGTGTTTCCAAGGTTGATATGATCAAGCATCGCACGCTCCCTCTACCATCGAGATTGGTATTAAAACCTAAATAATTGTTATTTGGTGTTTGCGTTGAGCGTAGACATGATTGGATTATGTCTATCGCGATACGGTTATTCATTTAAGGAGAATAATGGTTACTCTGTTTATTTGAATAATACCTTCAATGGTCTTACACCTAAAATGAATGGTTTGTTGAATCTCGATCGTAGTGATACACATGTTCATGCCAAAAGATATAAGATAGTAATGATAGTACCACCTACTTGTGGCACTGCCACGTAAGTCATATCGGTATAAAACGCATGAAGAAGCTCCATGTTGATGGATCTTTGGGCTCACTCGTTTTGAAAAGTTTGAGACATGCGAACCATGTCTATTGGTGTATATGCATGAAGAAACTCCATGCAAATGGACCGTTTGGACTCACTTGAGACATGCAAATCATACCACATGGGCAAGATGACCAAAAGCCTCGTTTTTCAGTAAAATGGAACTAGAAATCAACTTGTTGGAAGTAATACATTTTGATGTGTGCAGTCCAATGAGTGCTGAGGCATGTAGTGGATATCGTTATGTTCTTACTTCACAGATGATTTGAGTAGATCTTGAGTATATTTACTTGATGAATCACGAGTCTGAATTATTGATAGGTTCAAGTAATTTCAGGGTGAAGTTGAAAGATCGTCGTGACAAGAGGGTAAAATATATAAGATATGATCATAGAGATGAATATCTGAATTACGAGTTTGGCACAGAATTAAGACATTGTGGAAATTGTTTCACAACTAATACATCCTGGAACACCATAGTGTGATGGTGTGTCCGAACATCATAACTGCACCCTATTGGATATGATGCATACCATGATGTCTCTTATCGAATTACCACGATAGTTTATGGGTTAGGCATTAGAGACAACCACATTCACTTTAAATAGGGCACCACGTAATTCCGATGAGATGACACCATATGAACTATGGTTTAGAGAAACCTAAGCTGTCATTTCTTAAAAGTTTGGGGCTGCGACGCTTATGTGAAAAAGTTTCAGGCTGATAAGCTCGAACCCAAAGCGGATAAATGCATCTTCATAGGACACCCAAAATAGTTGGGTATACCTCCTGTCTCAGATCCGAAAGCAATAAGGGATTGTTTCTAGAATCGGGTCCTTTCTCAAGGAAAAGTTTCTCTCGAAAGAATTGAGTGGGAGGATGGTGGAGACTTGATGAGGTTATTGAACCGTCTCTTCAACCAGTGTGTGACAGGGCACAGGGAGTTGTTCCTGTGGCACCTACACCAATTGAAGTGGAAGCTTATGATAGTGATCATGAAACTTCAGATCAAGTCACTACCAAACCTCGTGGGATGACAAGGATGCGTACTACTTCAGAGTGGTACGTAATCCTGTCTTGGAAGTCATGTTGCTAGACAACAATGAACCTACGAGCCATGGAGAAGCGATGGTGGGCCCGGATTCCGATAAATGGCTCGAGGCCATAAAATCCGAGATAGGATCCATGTTTGAAAACAAAGTGTAGACTTTGGAAGAACTACTTGATGGTCGTAAGGCTGTTAGGTACATATGGATTCTAAAAGGAAGACGGACAATGATGGTAAGTGTCACCATTAAGAAAGCTCGACTTGTTGTTAAGATGTTTTCCGACAAGTTCAAGGAGTTGACTACGATTAGACTTTCTCACTCGTAGCGATGCTAAGAGTCTGTTGGAATTATATTAGCGATTACTGCATTATTTATGAAATCTTGCAGATAGGATGTAAAAAACATTGTTTCCTCGACGATTTTCTTGAGGAAAGGTTGTATGTGATACAACCGGAAGGTTTTGTCAATCCTGAAAGATGTTAATAAGTATGCAAAGCTCTAGCAATCCTTCTAAGGACTCGAGTAAGCATCTCGGACTTGCAATGTATGCTTTGATAAGATGATCAAAGTTTTGGGTGTATACAAAGTTTATGAGAAACTTGTATTTACAAAGAAGTGAGTGGGAGCACTATGGAATTTCTGATGAGTACATATTGTGGATCAGAAATGACGTGGAATTTCTGGTAAGCATATAGGGTTATTTGAAAAGTGTTTTTCAATGGAAAGCCTGGATTAAGCTACTTGAACATTGAGCATCAAGATCTATAAGGATAGATCAAAACGCTTAATGGTACTTTCAAATGAGCACATACCTTGACATTATCTTGAAAGAGTTCAAGATGGATCAGTCAAAGAAGGAGTTCTTTCCTGAGTAGTAAGGTATGAAGTTAAGACTTAAAGCTCGACCACGGCAGAATAGAGAGAAAGGACGAAGGTCGTCCCCGATGCTTAAGACATAGGCTCTACAGTATGCTATGCTGTGTACCGCACCTGAAGTGTGCCTTGCCATAAGTCAGTCAAGGGGTACAAGAGTGATCCAAGAATGGATCACAGGACATCGGTCAAAGTTATCCTTAGTAACTAGTGTACTAAGGAATTTTCTCGATTATGGAGGTGGTAAAAGAGTTCGTCGTAAAGGGTTACGCCGATGCAAACTTTGACACTAATCCAGATTATTCTGAGTAGTAAACTGGATTCGTATAGTAGAACAGTTATTTGGAATAGCTCCAAAGAGAGCGTGGTAGCTGCATCTAGGAGATGACATAGAGATTTGTAAAGCACACACGGGTCTAAAAGGTACAGACCCGTTGACTATAACATCTCTCACAAGCATAACATGTTCAAACCCAGAACTCATCGAGTGTTAATCACATGGTAATGTGAACTAGATTATTGACTCTAGTAAACTCTTTGGGTGTTAGTCACATGGGGATGTGACCTTGAGTGTTAATCACATATCAATGTGAACTGGATTATTGACTCTAGTGCAAGTGGGAGATGTCGGGTGGTGCTGATCCACCAACACCTATGGGGATAGGGCCCCTTTCGGTTCGGTGGGAGGCGGAGAGCGCACAAAGAGCGGATCGAGGGAGTGCACGCGGGCGATTTTACCCAGCTTCGGGCCGCACAGATGTGTAAAACCCTACTGCTGCTTGTTTGTGTATATTGGATTCTTGCTCAGGAGCGATGGATGCTGCCAGACTGAGCGTGAGAGTGTTCCTGGTGTTGAATGAGCCAAACTGGCCCAAAACTCCTCTACGTTGCGCCTGGGCCTCCTTTTATACTTTCAAGGGGTCACCGACAGGTGGCAACGTAGACTAGAAGGGTAAAAATGGAAAAGGATGCAGTAGGTGCAGCTACCGCTACTGTGGATACAGTGCACCCTACCTAACTCTGACGGCAGGGGACAAGGGCATTAAATGCATGTCTGAGTCTCCTAAACAGTGCAAAAGGTGACCGTTAGGAGCGCCACCATTTGCCACGATGGGCTTCTCTTCATCTCCGCTTGCCACCACGTACCCCTAGCTGCACGGCCTCCTGCCACGTGTGCTTGGGAGAGTCCCAGAGCGACACGTTAGCAGGTGTGCTGGAGCGCGGGCACGAAGTGGGGGTTTCCCGCGGCAAGCTCCTTGCCGCGGCCGTCGTCTTGTCGCGTCCGGAAGCTTGTTGCTCGCCGGATCTTGCCGGGACGCAGGGCGCGTCGCGGCAAGCTTTCTTGGTATGCCTTGAGTGGCCTTCCCGGCAAGCTCCTCTTGCCGGGGTCTTGTCTCTTCCAGGCAAGATCCTCTTGCCGGGGCCTTGGTTGGCCTTCCCGGCAAGCTCCTCTTGCCGGGGCCTTGGTTTGAGTACTTTGTTCTTGAATGGTCTTCAAGGGAACCACGGAGGGTCTTGGCGGTCACCCGGCAAGCCTTGCCGCGGGGTGCTGCAACTGCCCGTGCACAAGTTCGGGGTGCTAGGGTACCCCTACTCTAGTACACCGACAGGAGCCCCCGGGCCTGGGCCATACACGGTGCCGAGCGCTGTTGGGCCAGGCCCAAAACAGTGCACAGGCACGCGCGGCCTAGGTCACGCCGAATCTAACTCTGCTCCCTCCGCGCACGCCCAGAACGGCACGCGTCAAACGCGGCGTCGTGGGAGAGATCGTGGGAGGTTGTTCATTTGGAAGGACGAAATGTCCGCCCCGTTCCTCTTATAAGCAGGGGAAACAGGGGTATTTCCCCTATCTTCGCCATTTGCTGCTGCAATCTCAGAAACCTCTGCCGCCCTCTTTCGCTTCCAAAGCCGAAAGAGAGCAGCGCTCCGCTCCCGTCGCCGTCGCCACCACCAGCGCCGTCGATCTCCCCCACCGCCTCCGCCATGCCTCCGAAGCCCAGGAAGGGGAAGGCCACGAAGGCCACGGCCGCGAAAGCTGTGAAGTCGACCGAAGCGCAGCGGCTTGAGGCGATGCGGAAGGAGCGGGCCACTTTCCCCCCCGAGCTCTCCGCGGAGGAGCTGAGGGAGTGGTACTATCTCTTCTGGTCGACGGAGACGCGGGCGCATCCGCGCACGAAGGTACTCTCCACCGTCGCCTCGCAAGCAGCTCCAGTTGGCGGATATCCTTTCTTCGCCGTGTTCTTCTACTGCGGGCTCTGCCCGCCATTCTCTGATTTCTTCTATGATATCATGAACACCTACGGACTCCACCTCCTTGACTTCACCCCCAACGCTGTTCTGACCATGGCAGTTTTCGCCCATCTATGCGAAAACTTTGTCGGAGTCCACCCCAACGTAGCTCTCTTCCGCCATTTCTTTATGCCTCGTGTCGAGAGAGGGGAACCTCTTGCCGGCGGGATCGCTTGGATCTCGCGGGCCGGCAAGAAGGAGACCTATCTGGAGGGGGAGCTCCGTAGCAAGTGGGACGAGTGGAGAGCAGATTGGCACTGGGTTGTAGAAGAGAGCCCGCAGCCGTTCACCGCCCTGCGCCAAGCCCCAGCAGTGCGTGGCAACGACTGGAGCGCTCTATCCATGGACGACGACAAGCTGACGATCGCCACCACTCGGATCTTGCGTCTCAGGCTTGCCGGGCTGACTGTAGGAGCTGTCGGCGTAGATTTCCTTCGCCGGTGCATCGCCCCTCTGCAGGCGAGGGGGAGACCTGCCTGGGAATTTGGAGGCCCGGCAGATATCATGAGGTTGCGCCCAGGCCTCAACTTCAACTTCACCGTCATAGAGTTGGATGGGATACTCAAGGAGATATTCAAGCACGACCCACAGCATCCCGAGTGGTTTAGGTTGCTGGCAGGCGTCGTTCCTCTGTGCAACAATTCCTCGCGCGACCGCATCTGCGCAATGATGCCGTTGTGCGACTTGCACGGGATCGCTCCAACTTGGCAAGAGCCCGCCGGTGACGTCGTGCAGCAGTTCTTTGACAGCCTAGTGGAGGTGGCGGTCAATGCTGACGAGAAGAAACTCCTCACCCGCGACACCATTGAGCAAGAGATGGAGCGCATCGCCACCAGGGCGGAAGAGGCGGCGGCAGCCGCGGCCGCAGGTGAATTCGGGTTCACCCTGGAGGAAGCGGACGCGGCGTTGGCGATGAGTATTGCCGAACGGGAGCAGCCCGAAGAGGAAGAAGAGCTCGCCGCGCCCGACGCCGAGTCGAACGAGCCTGCCGAGGGTACGAGCGGCCCGCCACCTCCGGGGAGCTTGCCGGGAGCAGGGCCCGGAATGCAGCCCCCAGCGCAGCCAAGAAGGCACCTCAGCAGGATCGGGGACGCAGCAGGGCGGCAAGCTGGTCAACAGCCGCTGCGCCGCGCGACGCGCTCCACCGCGGCAAGTACGGCGCCGCGGGTGCACCTCCCGCCACAGTGGCAACTGGGGAGGGGTCATCTCGGGCTGGCGCCGCAGTCCCCGCCAAGAGGCCAAGGGATCCCACCCCTCCATCTCGTCGCGCCGAAGGTGGGCCGAACTTCGACCTCTCCGCGCTCAGCTCCGACGAGGAAGAGGAAGAAGAGTAAGATTCCCTTGCTTGTTCTTGTAGTTCTTCAACTTGCTGGTGTTATCTTACATCTGATCTGACCCGTCCTGGACTCTCCCTTTTCAGGACTCTGGCCCAGAGGGCGGTGAAGAGGGCCAAGGCTCAGGTGGTGGTCATCGAGGACGAGCCCACTGCGACGACAGGAGGCGCGCCCGAGACCACCCTGCCGGATCCGGCCATCACTTCGCAGAGCAGCCCCCAGCGCAGCCCCCAGCGTAAGCATACGATTTACTTTCTACTTTTGGGTGCGTGTGGTTGCTCTTTTCCTTTGTTGACATCTGATCACTGGTTTGCTTGTGCAGGAGCAGAACAGCTTGACCAGGAGGGCATGGTGATCTCCTCCGACTCGTCGTCTGCTTCGACTACGCCGCCAAGGGCGGACTCCCCGGCAAGGGAGCGTCCTCCGGTAAGGGAGGAGCCTCCGGCAAGGGAGGAGTCTCCGGCAAGGGACAGCGCTAACGATCCGGCGGTGGTGGAGGTCACGACGGCAGATCCTAGCACAGGTAGCCCTTCTTGCCCGAAACTTTCCTTGTAGTCTTCTTCTGATTTCTCTTCTCGAACACTTGTTTGATTTCTCCTTCTTCTTTGGTCGTCAGACCCACCCTCCATGGATCCGATGGAGACCGAGGAGGGCGGCGAGGAGGACGCGCGCGGCAATACTGATGATGCTGCGGCCACCAAAGAAGGAGCCGGCACTGACGTGCCCGCCGGCGAAGAGGCCGCCAAGACTGCTCCGAAGAAGCTGGCGGGGGATCTGGCGATCGCACTGACGGCCCTGGGGCCGCAGGAGCGTCAGGCGCTACACCGACCGCCGATCCCTCCGCCGCCGCCGCAGCGTCAGGCTCCGAGGAGCCCCAGCTCGGTGCCTATCTGAAGGCTGGCGAGGGCATCTTCATCAAGCTCCCCTGGACGTCGAGCTCCAGGGCGCCGGTGGAAGGAGAAGCTCTGGATGGGGAGGTGCTTGCCTCCGCCGGGTTGTCGATCGTCGATGCGCCGGGAAGCAGCAGCGGCGAGCCTGAGGAGGAGCGGTTGCTACAGAGGCTGCTGGCGCTCTACCGCGCCCGCCAGGTCAAGTTGGAGTCCCGGGAAGCGCTTGTCGCGAGGGAGAGCGTGGACATAGAGAAGCGTGCGGAGGAGCTCCGGGGTCTTCGTCAAGAAACTCTCCGGGCCTTGGCGGAGGAGCGGGAGCAGCTTGCCGAGGAACGGAAGGCCTTCCTCCTCGAGAAGGCCGAAGCTGAAGAGCAGCAGCGGCTCACTGGCGAGAAGCTGTACGCGTGAGAAGGCAAGCTGACTCAGCGGAAAGTGAACCTCGACAGCCACGAAGAGGAGCTTGCCGCGCGCGAACGGGCACTTGGCGGGACGCTCCAAGAGGCAAAGGATACGGCTGCGGCTGCCGAGGCCGCCAAGAAAGAATTGGAGGCAAAGGTGGTGCAGCTAGAAACTGATCTGAAGGTTGGTGGCGAAGAGCTTGCCGCCCTCAAGCTAGAGCGCGAGAAGGACGCCCTTGCCCACGGTGAGCTGCAGGGCCGACTCGCCGAGAGGGGCAAGGAATTGAGCGCCGCCAAGGATTCCAACACCGATCTGACGCTGAAGCTGGCCACCTTGACGAAGACGTGGGACAGCGCCAGGAAACGGGAGGCAGACTTGAAGAAGGACATCGAGGCCAACGAGGCGCTGCTAGCGAGGGCCGCCGAAACCCAGAATCTTCTCAGAGATACTGTGGAGCTCTGGATGGAGGGCCTCGTGAACATTGCTGCAGTTATTGAAAGGAGCTGGTGCAATTGGGGGTGGAAGGCTTCGGGTACTCCTCCGACGAGAACCTCCAACCCAGCGCCAAACTCACTCTGTTCTTCAAAGGCGTGGCGGCAGCGCTCCAGCAACTCCGGGAACGGATCCCAAAGCAGTAGGCCGACGAGTCATGCTCGATTTGTGCCGGAGTTTTGGAGAAGGTGCTGGTGAAGGTGGCCTTCCGCAATCCGGGCCTCAACCTCACCAACGTCCTCAGGAAGCTGCCGGCGGACGCTGATCTTGACGCACTTAAGGCCCTCGTCGCACCCATTGTCGACAGGGTGAGCGAGGTCAAAAGGGTTGACGGCGGTCGCGTAGATTAGGCCGTCCGTTTTCTTCTTTTCTTGTCGCTGCCAGTCATGTCATGGGAACACTTTATTAGAGGCGCGACAAGTTATTTTTGTAATATAACTCTATCTTAGGCAAAAAATTGCTGTGTTACTTCCTTTACTTGACTCTTGGCTTTGTATGGTCCTGCCCTACGCTTTCTAGCGAAACTTGCCGGTGCAGGCACCCTTGCTGCGAGCGCCGAGTGCGGAACTTCAGCAGCCTGCTGGCGGGGTCGCTACCGACAAGCAACCTTGTCGCAACTAGTTGCAGCTCACTTAAGTTGTTGAGCGGACTCGAAACAAAGTAAGGGCGCTAGCGGCTCACTTAAGTTGCTGAGCGGACTCGAAGCAAAGTAAGGGCACTAGCAGCTCACTTAAGTTGTTGAGCGGACTCGAAACAAAGTAAGGGCGCAGCTAGCTGCGAATTGGTTCCTCCGCGCACAGGTTTGCCATACAAAGCATGGTCGTTCAAGGAAAATAACTCAAAAACTTAAAAAACTGACTGCTCAAGCTTTAGCAACTTAGCTTTTTTTGTCGTCTGCTTCCCGGCAAGGAGAAACCTTCTTGAACGGCCTGGTCCACACCATTATCTTCTCCTTCCCCCCCCCCCCCGGTAAACATTGTGGGCGAGGGAACCTTCCTTATTTTGAGAAAGAAACAGAGAAATAAAGTAATGATATGGAGCCTTGGGCTCGTTATTGCCTACCGGGGTCTAGTGCTGCACAAAGTGTCAGATAATATATGCGAAAAAGGATTATAGCATAAAAACTGACAAGATGTGCGGGGCACATGAGCTTTACTGGTGCACGGGGTCTGCGCCCGGCTTTGTACAAAGGATTACATGCAACAGCGACAAGACTTGTACAAAAGGTGGTTGCCGGAAAAGCTTCCGGCAACCGCGCCTTACGGGTAAAACTTACGAAGATGTTCAATGTTCCAGGAGTTGCTCACCGGAATGCCATCTTCGGTCTCAAGGCGGACAGCGCCTGGCCTAGTGACTCGTTTCACCCGATAAGGGCCTTCCCACTTCGGCGTCAACTTGTTGGAATTCTTGCCCGACTGAACGCGCCGAAGAACAAGGTTGCCTTCCTCAAGACTCCTGGCATTGACTCTGCGGCTATGGTAGCGGCGCAGAGCTTGCTGGTAGCGAGCGACTCGCACAGCAGCCTGGAGACGGTCTTCCTCAAGGAGCAGCGCGTCATCTTGTCGCAGCTGCTCTTGCTCGAGCTCATCATAAGCGAGCACTCGAGGTGACCCGTATACGAGTTCCTTGGGGAGAACTGCCTCCGCTCCATAGACTAGAGCGAAGGGTGTCTGGCCAGTGGCTCGATTTGGCGTCGTCCTGATCGACCAAAGAACCACCGGCAGCTCCTCGATCCAGTTTCTTCCGCACTTGTGCAGCCTGTCGAAAGTTCTGGTCTTGAGGCCTCGCAACACTTCAGTGTTTGCCCTCTCCGCTTGACCGTTGCTTCTTGGATGAGCAACAGAAGCGAAGCAGACCTTGGCGCCAAGATCTTGGACGTACTGCATGAAGGTGCGGCTCGTAAATTGCGTGCCGTTGTCGGTGATGATCCTGTTCGGGATCCCGAAACGGCAAACAATCGACCTGAAGAACTTGACTGCTGACTGTGCTGTCACCTTCCTCACTGGTTCCACTTCCGGCCACTTTGTGAACTTGTCGATTGCAACGTACAAGAACTCAAAGCCCCCGACAGCTCGGGGGAAGGGGCCGAGGATGTCGAGCCCCCAGACCGAAAATGGCCAGGATAAAGGGATCATCTGGAGAGCTTGAGCTGGCTGGTGTATCTGTTTGGAATGGAACTGGCACGCTTCACACTTGGTTACTTGTGCAGTTGCATCCTGGAGGGCTGTCGGCCAGAAGAAGCCTTGTCGGAATGCTTTGTCGACAAGTGCTCTTGCACCAATGTGGTGACCACATATGCCTCCATGTATCTCTGCCAACAGCTGTTGTCCATCTTCCCGGCGAATGCACTTCAATTTCACACTGTTGAGTCTTATTCTGTACAGTGTGCTGTCGACAAACTTGTACATACTTGATTGCCGGGCTACTTTTTTAGCTTCTTCTTGCTCTTCGGGAAGCTCTCCTGTCTGAAGGAAACGGACAATCTGCTGCGCCCATGCTGGAGCTTGCGGCTCGACAACAAGGACTAAAGGCATATCTGTTGCTGCGGGAACATCTGCTTCTACGGCATGAACCTGCGGTTCTGCCGGAGCGTGATATTCCCTGGCAAGCTTGCCGGAGCAGGACTTGCCGGGAGCGTTTGCTTCGACGGAACAAACCATAAGGTTTGCCGGAGCAGACTGCCCCTCAGCATCCTTGGTGTTGATCTTGGGGACTTTCTTGGCGGCGGCTTTGGGGAGCTCTGCCGGAAAGTAGTCACCAGAAACCAACTTCCTCTTCTTATTCTGTCCAGTTGATGGTGTCACGGATGGTTGAGTCAGCTTGAGCACAAAGATCCCTGGTTCCACAGGCAACTTTAGTGCAGCGCATTTTGACAGGCCATTAGCAATGTCATTCTGAGCTCTTGGGATATGCTCCATTTGTAGGCCGTGAAAGCGTTCTTCTAGCTTCCTCACTTCATCAACATATGCTTCCATCAACGGACTCTAGTAGTTCTTGTTCACTTGGCGGACGACAAGCTGTGAGTCACCCCTGACAATGAGCTTCTTGATCCCAAGGCCGGCTGCGATTCTGAGACCGGCAAGAAATCCTTCATACTCTGCAGTATTGTTGGTTGCTTGCTCTTTGGGAAAGTGCATCTGGACTACGTACTTGAGGTGCTCCCCGGTGGGTGCGATAAGCAGCACGCCAGCACCGGCGCCTTGCAGCGAGAAGGCACCATCAAAGTACATCAGCCACTCTTTGCTTGTCTCCTTGACGGGGATGCTCGTCTCTGGAATTTCTTCATCTGGAGATGGCGTCCACTCTGCTATGAACTCTACCAATGCCCTGCTTTGGATAGTTGAAGTTCTCTCAAACTTGAGGCCAAAGCTTGACAGTTCCAAGGCCCACTCGACAATCCTGCCTGTTGCTTCTGGATTTTGCATATCCTCTTCAGCGGAAAGCGAGTGACGACTATGATCTTGTGTGCCTGGAAGTAATGGCGCAGCTTTCTCGAGGCCATGAGAAGGCCGAAAAGCAATTTTTGCACACCAGAGTACCTCGACCTAGCCCCCTGGAGAAGGGAGCTGACAAAGTAAACTGGGCGCTGCACCATCTTATTATGTACGTCCTTGCACGTCTGCGCAGATCCATCTTTGTCGGGACCAGAGCTTGCCGGACCAGAGCTTGCCGGAGAAGCCCCCTGCTTGTCGCTGGATTAACTTGCTGCGGTTGCTGGCTCATCGTCCGCCTCTCTCTCCACTACTAACGCAGCATTAACCACTTGATTGGTTGCCGCTAGGTAAAGCAGCAACTTCTCTTGTGGATTAGGTGCGACAAGTATTGGAGTGGAGGATAGGTATCTCTTCAAGTCCTTCAGCGCAGCCTCCGCTTCCGGGGTCCATTTCATTGGACCTGCCTTTTTTAATATTTTGAAAAACGGCAGGGCGCGCTCAGCAGACTTAGAGATAAACCTGCTGAGATCAGCCACGCAACCGGCAAGCCTTCGCACATCCTTGACGCGCTTCGGTGCTTCAATCTGCTCGATGGCCTTAATCTTGTCGGGGTTGGCTTCAATTCCCCACTGAGACACAAAGAACCCGAGAAGCTTACCAGAAGGGACTCCAAACACGCACTTCTCGGGGTTGAGCTTGAGGTTGATCTTGCGTAGATTTGCAAAAGTTTCTTCTAAATCTTGGATCAGGGTAGCCTTGTCCTTGCTCTTGACCACTATATCATCCATGTAGGCTTCCACATTTCTGTGTATCTGTGTCTCAAAAGCGACATGGACTACCCTTGCAAATGTTGAACCAGCATTCTTCAACCCAAAGGGCATCCGTACAAAACAGTATGTGCCACAAGGGGTGATAAATGCGGTTTTCTCCTCATCCTCTTCTGCCATGAAGATTTGATGGTATCCTGAATACGCATCAAGAAATGAAAGCAAATCACATCCAGCTGTGGAGTCAACAATCTGGTCAATGCGCAGCAAGGGAAATGGATTTTTGGGACAAGCTTTATTGATATCAGTGAAGTCTATACAAAGCCTCTATTTCCCGTTCGCTTTGCGCACGACTACAGGATTGGCCAACCACGTGGGATGGAGCACTCCTCTGACAAGGCCTGCTGCTTCCAATTTCCTGATCTCTTCTGCAATGAACTCTTGGCGCTCCACTGCCTGCTTCCTGACTCTCTGCTTGACGGGCCGCGCATGAGGATAGACGGCAAGGTGGTGCTCGATTACTTTCCTGGGAACACCGGGGATATCTGACGGTTGCCATGCAAACACGTCGACATTCGCCCGCAGGAAAGCAATGAGCGCGCTTTCCTATTTGGGGTCAAGCATGGCACTGATGGTGAAGGTACCACCAGTGTCGTCCTCCTTGGCGGGCACCTTCTTGGTCTCGGGTGGAGCCGCCATCGTCTTCTTGCACTTGCCGGTGGAGCTCGATGGTGCGTCCTCGACGGTAGCACAGCACTCCGAAGAGGTGCGCTTGCCGGAGTGGGCATCAGAGCTCTTGCCGGACTTGGCCTTCTTCTTCCACCCGGGAGCTTCAGCAGCAAGCGTGTGGTGATCAGCTGCGGCTGCTGCTTCCCGGTAGATCTTGTCGGCGCAGATAAGGGCATCCTTCTTGTCGCCGGGGACAGAGATGACACTTATCGGGCCTGGCATTTTGAGCACGTTGTATGCATAGTGAGAGGCTGCCATAAACTTGGCGAGCACTGGACGGCCAAGGATCCCATTGTAGGGCAATGGAAAATCGGCAACGTCAAATGTGACCCTCTCAGTTCTGAAATTCAGCTCGCTGCCAAATGTGACCGGCAGCGTGATCTTCCCTTTCGGCTTGCTCCTTCCCGGGTTGATTCCTTGGAATGTGCCGGTCTCTTCGAGCTCGCTGTCAGGGATCTGGAGTTTGTGAAGGACCGCGGAGGAGATGAGGTTCAAGCCGGCCCCGCCGTCAACTAGCATCTTTGTGACCTTGAGGTTGCGGATGGTTGGTGAAACCAACATCGGCAAGCACCCGACCGCAGTTACGCGATCAGGGTGATCCCCAATGTCGAAGATGATAGGCGTGCTAGACCATTTCAGGGGCTTGCGTGACTCTATGGATGGCTCCGCTGCATTTACTTCCCGCATCCACTGCTTGAGCTGGCGGTGTGATGTATGCAGAGAGGCGCCACCGTCAACGCACAGGACCTCTGTGGCTTTCTGAAATTCCTGCTCATCGGCCTTATCATCATCCACGTCTTCATCATCGTCATCATCTTCATCCTTGTCGCGGCCGCGGGGAGGTCTGTCTCCTAGCCGTTGTTTGGCCTTGCCACGGCGTCCTCCCCGGCTGGGGCGTTTCTTGCCGGATCCACCAGTTCCTTCCTGGGCCTTCTCTTTGTCGCGTCGCTCGTATTCAGCTTTCTGCTGCTCAGCAAGCTGTTCGACCTTCTTGCAGTTCTGGAGATCGTGACCCTTGGTGCGGTGAATCTTGCAATACTGCCTGCCGGAGCTGTCCTGCTTGTCGGCGGCCGCCACAGGATGGGCCTCCTTGTCGGAGCCACCAGCCTTAGCTTCCTTGGCGCCACCTCTGTTGTCGGTCTGCTCGACAGCTAGCACTTCCTTACCCTTATTCCTTTTGTTGTTCCGCCGCCAGCCTTTCCTTGCCGGGGCGGCATCCTCACTGTCAGATCCTCCTGCTCCTGCACTCTCTCCGGGGAGCCTCCTCCCCTCTTCAGCGCGTGCACACTTGTCAGCCAGGGCGTAAAGCTCGCTAACGTCTCTGATCTTACACATCGCCATCTCCTCCCTCATCCTTCGGTTTCGCACGTTCTGATGAACGCGCTGATGATCGCGGCAGGGTGGACGTCTGGGATGTTGTGCTGTACACGGCTGAATCTCTGAATGTACTTGCGCAATGGCTCTCCTTCCTTCTGGGCGAGCAGATGAAGATCGCTTTCTTGGCCATGTGGCTTGTGGCCGCCTGTAAAGGCGCCGACAAACTGATGGCACAAATCAGCCCAGGAGGATATGGAGTTGTCTGGCAAGTGCATGAGCCAGGATCTGACATTGGGCTTGAGCACCAGCGGGAAGTAGTTGGCAAGGATCTTGTCATCTCGCCCCCCGGCAGCCTGCACCGCAATGGTGTAGATGCTGAGGAACTCCGACGGATGCGTCTTGCCGTCGTACTTCTCCGGCACGTCTGGCTTGAAATTCTTTGTGCTGGGCCACTAGACTTGCCGCAGCTCACGGGTGAACGTAGGACAACCTACCGCGTACAGCAGATCGCCTGGTTCCCCCGGCGCATGCATGTCAACAAAGAGCCCAACGCGCTTGTCGGATTGACGTCGCGCTTCTCTTCGGCGCTCGATGCGGGTTCGAGCGTCTTCTTGTTGTCGTTCATGGAGAACTTGGCGCTGGTCGCGACGAGCTCGTGGGTCCGACGACGCGGTGGAGCCGCTATTGGGCTGGACCCAGCGAGTCGGTGATTTTGGCCTTCGTAGTGGAGAGTGCATGGAAGTCGCACCTCCCTCAGTCTTGTTGCCATCGGCTCGCGTCCGGCTGTCCTGCCGCGGCAGGGAGGTGCTTGGTCGCCGCGCAGTGTCGCCGTTGGCGAAGCCGATGAGGCTCTAGATAGTGGCCCTCCATTCGTCGGTCTTGTCCGCCGTCGGAGGATAGTCCAGGAGCAGCTGGGCCCGCGCCAAGGCTTCTGCTGGGGTGGTGGGCGGCGGAGGTGAACGGTGCGAGGAGAGGGGCGTGCTCGGACTCCTAACCAAGTTAGAAGGAGCAGCGTCCCGTCCCGGCGACCGCACCTCGCTGGGGCCAGCATGCTGGCGTGCATGCTGGTCTTGAACGCCACGCGAACCACCAGCTTGATCTTGGGTCAGCGGACGTATGGCGCTGCAAACGCTATGACGCTGCTGGTCCAGCGCCTCCTGAGAGGGGCGCGGTGCTCGCATGGACGCCGAGGTCTGTGCCGCCTTGTCCTTGGACTTGGCAGCGCTGTGGGCACCCTCATCGACGCCCATTCCTCCGCCGGCGTCCAGTCCACCACCCGTTTGCTCCGGAGGCGGTGGAAGCGACGCAGACGGAACAGCTGCCTCCGAATCCTTCTTCTTCGGTGGCATGTCGATGAAGACGATGAAGATTTAGCTTGCGTGCACGCCGTATCGGGTTCGCACAATCTCGACGCCCCCTACCTGGCGTGCCAGAGATGTCGGGGGGTGCTGATCCACCAACACCTATGGGGACAGGGCCCCTTTCGGTTCGGTGGGAGGCGGAGAGCGCACAAAGAGCGGATCGAGGCAGTGCACGCGGGCGATTTTACCCAGCTTCGGGCCGCACGGATGCGTAAAACCCTGCTGCTGCTTGTTTGTGTATATTGGATTCTTGCTCAGGAGTGATGGACACTGCCAGACTGAGTGTGAGAGTGTTCCTGGTGTTGAATGAGCCAAACTGGCCCAAAACTCCTCTACGTTGCGCTTGGGCCTCCTTTTATACTTTCAAGGGGTCACCGACAGGTGGCAACGTAGACTAGAAGGGTAAAAATGGAAAAGGATGCGGTAGGTGCAGCTACCGCTACTGTGGATACAGTGCACCCTACCTAACTCTGACGGCAGGGGACAAGGGCATTAAATGCCTGTCTGAGTCTCCTAAACAGTGCAAAATGTGACCGTTAGGAGCGCCACCGTTTGCCATGATGGGCTTCTCTTCATCTCCGCTTGCCACCACGTACCCCTAGCTGCACGGCCTCCTACCACGTGTGCTTGGGAGAGTCCCAAAGCGACACGTTAGCAGGTGTGCTGGAGCGCGGGCACGAAGTGGGGGTTTCCCGCGGCAAGCTCCTTGCCGCGGCCGTCGTCTTGTCGCGTCCGGAAGCTTGTCGCTCGCCGGATCTTGCCGGGACGCAGGGCGCGTCGCGGCAAGCTTTCTTGGTATGCCTTGAGTGGCCTTCCCGGCAAGCTCCTCTTGCCGGGGTCTTGTCTCTTCCCGGCAAGATCCTCTTGCCGGGGCCTTGGTTGGCCTTCTCGGCAAGCTCCTCTTGCCGGGGCCTTGGTTTGAGTACTTTGTTCTTGAATGGTCTTCAAGGGAACCACAGAGGGTCTTGGCGGTCACCCGGCAAGCCTTGCCGCGGGGTGCTGCAACTGCCCGTGCACAAGTTCGGGGTGCTAGGGTACCCCTACTCTAGTACACCGACAGGAGACTGTTGGAAATATGCCCTAGAGGCAATAATAAATTAGTTATTATTATATTTCCTTGTTCATGATAATCGTTTATTATCCATGCTAGAATTGTATTGATAGGAAACTCAGATACATGTGTGGATACATAGACAACACCATGTCCCTAGTAAGCCTCTAGTTGACTAGCTCGTTGATAAATAGATGGTTACGGTTTCCTAACCATGGACATTGGATGTCATTGATAACGGGATCACATCATTAGGAGAATGATGTGATGGACAAAGACCCAATCCTAAGCCTAGCACAAGATCATGTAGTTCGTATGCTAAAGCTTTTCTAATGTCAAGTATCATTTCCTTAGACCATGAGATTGTCCAACTCCCGGATACCATAGGAGTGCTTTGGGTGTGCCAAACGTCACAACGTAAGTGGGTGGCTATAAAGGTACATTACAGGTATCTCCGAAAGTGTCTGTTGGGTTGGCACGAATCGAGACTGGGATTTGTCACTCCGTGTAAATGGAGAGGTATCTCTGGGCCCACTCGGTAGGACATCATCATAATGTGCACAATGTGATCAAGGAGTTGATCACGGGATGATGTGTTATGAAACGAGTAAAGAGACTTGCCGGTAACGAGATTGAACAAGGTATCGGGATACTGACGATCGAATCTCGGGCAAGTATTGTAATGATAGACAAAGGGAATTGTATACGGGATTGATTAAGTCCTTGACATCGTGGTTCATCCGATGAGATCATCGAGGAGCATGTCGGAGCCAACATGGGTATCCAGATCCCGCTGTTGGTTATTGACCGGAGAGTCATCTCGGTCATGTCTGCATGTCTCCCGAACCCGTAGGGTCTACACACTTAAGGTTCGGTGACGCTAGGTTTATAGAGATATTAGTATGCGGTAACCCGAATGTTGTTCGGAGTCCCTGATGAGATCCCGGATGTCACGAGGAGTTCCGGAATGGTCCGGAGGTAAAGATTTATATATAGGAAGTGCTATTTCGGCTATCGGGACAAGTTTCGGGGTCACCGGTATTGTACGGGGACCACCGGAAGGGTCCCGGGGGTCCACCGGGTGGGGCCACCTGCCCCGGGGGCCACATAGGCTGTAGGGGGTGCACCTTGGCCTACATGTGCCAAGGGCACCAGCCCCTAGAGGCCCATGCGCCAAAGGGACAAGAGGAGGGGAGAGTCCTAAAGGGGGAAGGCACCTCCGAGGTGCCTTGGGGAGGATGGACTCCTCCCCCCCTTGGCCGCACCCTTCCTTGGAGGAAGGGGCAAGGCTGCGCCCTCCCCCTCTCCCTTGGCCCTATATATAGTGGGGGGAAGGGAGGGCAACCATACCTAAGCCCTGGCGCTTCCCTCTCCCTCCCACGACACATCTTCCTCCTCCCGCAGCGCTTGGCGAAGCCCTGTTGGAATCCCGCTACTTCCACCACCACGCCGTCGTGCTGCTGGATCTCCATCAACCTCTCCCCCCCCCCTTGCTGGATCAAGAAGGAGGAGATGTCGCTGCTCCGTACGTGTGTTGAACGCGGAGGTGCCGTCCGTTCAGCGCTAGGATCATCGGTGATTTGGATCACGACGAGTACGACTCCATCAACCTTGTTCTCTTGAACGCTTCCACGCACGATCTACTAGGGTATGTAGATCCACTCCTCCCTCGTTGCTAGATGACTCCATAGATAGATCTTGGTGACACGTAGGAAAATTTTGAATTTATGCTACGTTCCCCAACAAACACCTCATCCCTCCTTGATAGTATTGGCTTTTCCTATGGACTCAATGTGATCTTGGATCACTAAAATGTAAAATGAAGAGTCTTGAGCTTTAAGCTTTAGCCAATCCTTTGTCCTTAGCATCTTGAAGGAGTTCCGACAACCTTTAGTCCATGCCACTCCATTGTTGAACTTATCTGAAACATACTAGATAGAAACATTAGTCCAACAAGAGATATGTTGTCATCAATTACCAAAACCACCTAGGGAGCACTTGTGCTTTCAATCTCCCCCTTTTTGGTAATTGATGGCAACATACATCAAAGCTTTAGATAAAGATATAAAGAACAGCAAGTAAAGCTTTGGAAGGACATGTAACAAGCATAGGCTCCCCCTACATGTATGCACTCATGTAAATATGAAATATAGAGGCATGTGAGAGCATAACCATGACAGAGTAGGCAATGTGTTACATGTATCTTGGCCATATGCATCAGAGCAAAAGATTATCAAGGAAAATACCTTCATGCTCATGAGTCCTTCTTGCAAACAGTATGTACATAAGCAAGAACTCCTCATACTCATGATTTTGATGCATATACTTACCTTGTGGTCTTGAGTTGGCTTAGGATGGAATGAACCTGCACAAACAAAGCTAGATAACACAGGTACATCCACTAGCCAGAGCAAACAAAATAAACCACAAGAAAACCAAGACTGGGATGACATGTAGAGAGTGAGTACAAGGTACCACATTGGATTCAACATGTCCCCAAGAGTAAAGATATGCAATGAATTTGACTGATTTCTTTCCCTTAGGTGTCTTGCTCCCCCTGAATCTTACATGGGATATTGGGAGAAGATAGGGAACAGAAAATCAGAGCTGAAAGATACAAATGGATAGAAATTAATGCAAATACATGTCTTTCCCCCAAAAAGGCATGTGACATCTCTCCTCTAGAACATCAAGCATCAAGCATCTGGGACATCTGGGATCCTTGAGTATTCTCTCCCCCTGGAAGTCTCTCTCTCCCCCTTAATACTTTCTCTCTTGTAGGTTTGGTCCTTGAGACTTTTTCTCTCCCTTGATGTGATCTCTCTCTCCTACAAGCTTTGATGTGATCTCTCTCTCTCCCTTTGACATCAATTTCCAAGAAGGGCTTTCTGGAATCCGTCATATAGGTTTGGTCCTTGAGACTCAGCACAAAGCAATGGATAAAACTGTGATGCTTGTAGAGGACAAGATTCATTGAGTAGAGCTGGATCAGAAGAAATATAGAACAAGTGGCAAACTATTTTTCCTGTTGCGAAGTCAGTGGCACCGAGTGATATGTTTCGGTGGCACTGAAAAGATTCGGTTGGACCGAAAATTACAAGTCGGTGAAACCGAGTTCACATAGAGAAAAACACTTGTCACCTCAGCTCACTAGACATGTAGGATCTCACAAAGATTTGCAATGAATTACCTGAAGGATTTGCAAGGAATTGAATGCAGAAAATGCAGAACAAAAACAAAGAGAAAAGAGAAGAAACTGAAAGATCTAGATGAAGTTTTTTTTTGAAAAAGAGAAAGAAAATAAACATGCATGAGACAAATGCAGTAACACAGAAAAGAACACAAGAGAACTTCATCTAGAGTTGGGCGGTGACATAGTCACCTATGTTAGAGTATATTGACTTAGGAGTCAAGTGAGAACACTTGATCATACGTCATACTCATCGTTTAAGCTCAAAATGGGGTTACCATTTTTCGTTTAAGCATCTTGATGTATTCACATCTTGTTGAGTTGCTTTGACTCATGTCTTGGAGTAAAGCTTCTCTAAGATGGAATAACATACCTTGGGTGGTGGTGTGGTTCTTGCTCATGTAGTTGAACTTGTGTGGGTGCTCAAGGTTGATGTAGCTCATCAAGAGTTGGGAGCACCACTTGGAGTTTGAGTTCATCTACCTACATGGGCTAGTTCTTGCAAGGAAGAGCACTTGTGTATCCAAAAATGACAATCATGAAGCTCAACATAGAATTTGTCAAAGGATATGTTTGAATGGTTTTGTGCTTCCTTGTCTTCAACCACCATTGTGTAGAGTCTTGGTGATGTAGAGATTTCTCAAGATGTGAGTGAGTCGCAATCTCATGGAATTAGATTCAACCAAGCACCTACATGGGATAGACAACATGCAAGGTGCAAATATATCCAAGACATAAGATAGTTATCATAAGAGATATATCATGGATTAGTCATAAGCTCATGTCTTGCATGTATCCAATGGAGTTTCTACTCCAAGTTCGAAGCATCAATGATGTTCAATTCTCCTCTCAACCTGCAAAACACTTTCTCATCAAGAGGTTTAGTAAATATATCCGCTACTTGCTTATCGGTGCGAACATGCTTAAGATCAATGTCACCCTTAGCAACATGATCTCGAATGAAATGATGATGAACTTCAATATGCTTAGTTCGAGAATGTTGTACAGGATTATGACCAATTTTGATAGCACTTTCATTGTCACAAAGCAGTGGAACATGTTTCACATAAATCCCATAATCTTTAAGAGTTTGGGTCATCCAAAGTAATTGAGCACAACATGAACCAGCGGCAATGTATTCCGCTTCGGTGGTGGATAAGGATACCGAGTTTTGTTTCTTGGAAGACCAAGACACAAGAGATCTACCAAGAAATTGACAAGTACCCAAAGTGGACTTTCTATCAACCTTATATTTGGCATAATCCGAGTCGGAATAGACAACGAGATCAAAAGAAGATCTCTTAGGATACCAAATGCCAAAGTTTGGTGTATGGATTAAGTATCTTACTTTCCTTTTCACAGCCTTAAGATGACATTCTTTAGGAGCAGCTTGATATCGTGCACACATGCACACACTTAGCATAATATCGGGATGTGAAGCACATAGGTATAATAATGAACCAATCATAGAGCGATAAACCTTTTGATCAACCTGTTCACCATCTTTGGTTAAATCATTATGTCCACTAGTAGGCATGGGTGTAGACATACCTTTGCATTCTTGCATATTGAACTTCTTGAATAAGTCCTTGGTGTACTTTGTTTGAGAGACAAATGTACCTTCCTTAGTTTGCTTGATTTGCAAACCGAGAAAGAATTTGAGTTCACTCATCATAGACATCTCAAACTTCTCTGACATTAGCTTTCCAAACTTTTCACTAAAGAGAGGGTTAGTTGAACCAAATATGATATCATCAACATAAATTTGGCATACAAATAGTTCTCCATCAACCCTTTTAGTAAAAAGAGTAGAATCAATTTTACCAATTTCAAAACCACTTGTTGTAAGGAACTTGGTCAAGCATTTATACCATGCTCTAGGAGCTTGTTGAAGACCATAAAGAGCTTTGTGAAGTTTGTAAACATGATTTGGTTTCTTAGGATTGATAAAGCCGGGAGGTTGTTTGACATAAACTTCCTCCTCTATTTCACCATTTAGAAAAGCACTTTTGATGTCCATTTGGTACAAGGTAATATTATGGTGATTAGCATAGGCAAGTAAGATACGAATGGACTCAAGTCTAGCAACGGGAGCATATGTCTCACCATAGTCCATACCTTCGACTTGTGTGTATCCTTGGGCGACGAGACGTGCTTTGTCGTGAACCACTTGTCCATCTTCATCTTGCTTGTTGTGAAACACCCATTTGGTACCAATGATGTTGTGGTTATTGTCGGGCTTCTCAACTAATGTCCAAACTTGGTTTCTCTCAAAGTTGTGTAGCTCTTCATGCATAGCGTTTATCCAATCCGGATCTTCCAATGCTTCTTCAACCTTCATAGGTTCAATGCTGGAGATGAATGAATAGTTTTCACAAAAGTTAGCTAAAGGAGTCTTTGAGCGAGTGATCCTCCCGGTTTGTATATCATTTAAGATTTGCTCGACGGGATGATCTTTGGCAATTCTTGCTCAAACTCGCGATAGCTTTTGCTTGGGTCTTTGTTGAACATCTTCTTCATCTTGTTCTTCTTCTTGGTCTTCTTCATTGTTGACGTTGTCGTTCTCTTGTCGTGGTGGAGAAGGAGGTTGTTGATGTTCGTCTTGATGTATTTCCTCGTTTTCTTCATCTTGGTGTGTCCCACTTGTGGATGCTTCTGTGTCAATTCTTGGTTCACTTTGTTGTGAAGTAGAAGCTTCCACTTGGACGGATGAAGTACTCTCCTTCACCTCCGTTGGACGAATTTTGCCAATGGACAAGTCTTGGATTGCTTCTGAAGGGTCTTTGTCTCCTACATCAATTGGCAATTGCTCTACTTGCGAGCCATTAGATTCATCAAACTTCACATCTACCGTCTCTTCAACCTTTCGGGTGAAATTGTTGTAGACACGGTAAGTGTGAGAGTTTGAGCCATAACCAAGTAGGAAACCTTCATGAGATTTAGGAGCAAACTTTGAACGACGATGCTTATCAAGAATGTAGCACTTTGAGCCGAATACTCGAAAGTATCCAACTTGGGGTTTGTTACCGGTGAGGAGCTCGTATGCCGTCTTGTCGAGTAGCTTGTGAAGATACAAGCGATTTGTTGCGTGACAAGCTGTCTCAACTGCTTCTGCCCAAAAGTGCTTCGGCATCTTGTATTCATCAAACATCGTTCTTGCCATTTCGATGAGCGTCCGGTTCTTCCTCTCAACAACTCCATTTTGTTGAGGTGTGTATGTAGCCGAGAACTCATGTGAAATCCCTTCTTCGTCAAGAAAGGTGTCCACATTTGCGTTCTTGAACTCCGTTCCGTTGTCACTCCGAACCTTCTTGATCTTACTGATTTTGGGCCTTCCTAGCGAAGTTTCTGAAGATCTTCTGGACCTGCAACTTGTCATTAAGAAAGAACACCCACGTAAATCTTGAAAAATCATCAACTATAACTAGACCAAAAGAATTTCCACCGAGACTCTTGTAGGTGTTGGGACCAAAAAGATCCATATGAAGTAGCTCGAGTGGCCTCCTTGTGGTCATGATGTTCTTCATGGGATGTCTTCCTCCAACCTGTTTACCTGCTTGACAAGCACTGCAAAGTCTATCCTTATCAAATATGACATCGTTAACTCCAAGGATATGATTTCCTTTAATAAGCTTGTCAAGGTTTCTCACGCCAACGTGACCTAGTCGTCTATGCCACAACTCCAAGGATATGACATCGTTAACTCCAAGGATATGACATCGTTAACTCCAAGGATATGATTTCCTTTAATAAGCTTGACATAGTCAACGGGGCGGGGCGGATTCCAACTCGGACTCTGGTCCGAGTGGCGGTGGCGGCGGCGGCGGTGCGCGCGCGCAGGAGGCGGCTGGGCCGGCCTGGATCGGCTGGGCCTTAGGCCCAGTCGAGCGCGGGACCTCTCTTTTTTTTAAATAACTCCGTCGACGGAAAAAAATCCTAGAAAAATAAATAAAAATCTGAAAATGCCAAAACAAAATTTCACCGTCTAAATAAAATATTTAGAACAAGATGAACATTTTCTTGGCCCTAAAATGCAATTTTTCTAATGCAACTAAATCCGAATAAAAACAACAAAAAACAATTTAATGATTTTAATATTTTTCCTCCAATATTTTATTTATTTTGGAGAAGTCATATTATCTCCTCTATTTAATTTTTAATGTGAAATATTTTTCAGAGAGAAATAATTAAAATCAAATCCTCGTTTCATTATTAAAAGAATCAAATATGAAAACCGGGAAATCCCCAACTCTCTCCGAAGGTCCTTGAGTTGCTTAGGATTTTCGAGGATTGTGGAACGGAAAAGCAATAAAACATGATATGCAATTATGATCTAATGTATAACATTCCAAATTGAAAATTTGGGATGTTACAAACCTACCCCCCTTAGGATGAATCTCGCCCTTGAGATTTGGGCTGGCTAGAAAATAGGTGCGGGTGGTCTTTGCGAAGATCATCTCTCGTTCCCAGGTGGCTTCATCCTCGGTATGGTGGCTCCACTAAACTTTGAAAAACTTGATAACCTTACTGCGGGTGACTCTGTTGGAAAACTCAAGAATCTTAACTGGTTTCTCCTCATAAGTGAAATCATTGTCCAACTGAATCACCTCCAGGGATACTGTATCTCTTAGCGGTATATCTGTGAAACGTGAAACACGTCATGAACTCCTGACAATCCCTCGGGTAATTCCAACTTGTAGGCAACTTCTCCCATCCCTTCCAAAATACGATACGGTCCTACAAATATCGGGGCTAACTTTCCCTTAACTCCAAAATGTTTCACTCCTCGCAAGGGTGATACTTGCAGATATGCTCGGTCTCCAATTTCATAGGTTACCTCCTTGCGTTTTGACTCTGCATAACTCTTCTGCCTGGACTGAGCAATCTTCAATCTATCACGAATCAATTTAACCTTCTCCTTAGACTTCTTGATCAAGTCTAGTCCAAACAACTGTCGGTCTCCTACCTCGTCCCACATCAACGGTGTTCTGCACCTTCGTCCATACAGGGCTTCAAAAGGGGCCATCTTCAAACTGCCTTGATAGCTATTGTTGTATGAAAACTCTGCGTATGGCAAATTGTCATCCCAACTAGATCCATAATCTAGCGCACAGGATCTCAACATGTCCTCCAAAATTTGGTTGACTCCCTCTGTTGGTCCATCCGTCTGCGGGTGAAATGTTGTACTAAACTCCAATCTCGTTCCCAAAGTCTGGTGCAACTGGTGCCAAAACTTTGAGGTAAACTGTGTTCCTCGATCTGATACGATGGTCCTCGGAACTCCATGTAGACATACTATCCTGGACATATATATCTTGGCCAACTTTGCACTTGTATAGGTGGTTTTCACTGGGATGAAGTGAGCTCCTTTGGTCAAGCGATCAACTACTACCCATATGGAATCATATCCCGCTTTGTTCCTGGGCAATCCGGTGATAAAGTCCATGCCCAGTTTATCCCACTTCCATTCGGGTATTGGCATAGGCTGTAACAGTCCTGCTGGCTTCTGATGCTCTGCCTTCACGCGCTGACATACATCACATACGGCTACATACTCGGCAATGTCCTTCTTCAGACCGGTCCACCAGAAACGTTCCTTCAAATCCAAATACATCCTGGTGTTTCCGGGGTGTATCGAGTATGGTGAGTCATGGGCCTCTTGAAGTATTAACTTCCTGATCTCTTGGTTATTGGGCACATAGATTCGGTCCTCAAACCATAGGGTATCATGCTCATCTTCACTAAAACCTTTGGCCTTTCCTTTGCTCATCTTCTCCTTTATCTCGGCAATCTCCTTGTCCTCCTTCTGAGCTTCTCGAATCTTGTCCAGCAATGTCGACTAGACCTCCATTGTTGCAACGGATCCTCTAGGAACAATCTCCAATCGAAGTTCCATGATATTCTCTGCTAACTCCTTCGGCAATCCCTTACTTTCAAGGATATTAGCATAACTCCTCCGGCTCAAAGCGTCTGCTACGACATTGGCCTTTCCTGGATGATAGTGTAGCTTCATGTCATAATCCTTTATCAGCTCCAACCATCTCCTCTATCTAAGGTTCAGTTCCTTCTGGGTGAAAATGTACTTCAAACTCTTATGGTCCGTGTACACATCACAACGGTTTCCAATAAGGTAATGTCTCCAGGTCTTCAGTGCATGCACTACGGCTGCTAACTCCAAATCATGCATGGCATAGTTCAACTCATGAGGTTTTAGTTGTTGTGAGGCATACGAAACAACTCTCCCGTCCTGCATAAGCACACATCCAAGTCCTAAGCGTGAGGCATCGCAGTACACTTGGAACTCCTTATGTATATCTGGCAGTGTTAGCACTGGCGCTGTAGTTAAACATTTCTTCAACTCCTGGAAACTTGCCTTGGAATCTTCCGTCCATTTAAACTTAGTATCCTTCTTCAACAGTTCAGTCATTGGCTTTGCAATCTTCGAAAAATTCTCGATGAATCTCCGGTAGTATCCTGCGAGTCCAAGAAAACTGCGGATCTCACTAACTGAAGTGGGCCCCAACCATTCAGTGACTGACTGAATTTTGCTGGGGTCTACTGCTATACCTTCTCCCGATATAACATGTCCAAGGAACCCGACTTCCTTCAACCAAAATTTGCATTTGCTAAACTTAGCATACAACTGGTGTTCCCTGAGTTTCTCGAGAACTAAGTGCAAATGCTCCTTGTGCTCCTCCTCATTCTTCGAGTATACCATAATATCATCAATCAACACCACAACAAACTTGTCAAAATACTCCATGAACACCTTGTTCATCATGCTCATGAAATAGGCAGGGGCGTTAGTCAGTCCAAATGACATGACCGTGTACTCGTATAATTCATATCGTGTTGTGAACGCTGTCTTCGGTATATCCTTCTCTCATATCTTCAACTGATGATACCCCGATCGCAAATCGATCTTCGGAAACACTTTAGCTCCTTGCAACTGATCAAACAGATCGTTGATCATCGGCAGTGCGTACTTGTTCTTAATCGTCACTTCATTTAATGCTCGATAATCAACAACCATCCTCAGGGATTTATCCTTCTTCTCAACCAAAAGTACTAGGGCTCCCCAAGGTGATGAACTTCTTAGGATGTATCCTTTCTCCAATAACTCCTTGATCTGTTTCTTAATTTCTTCCAGATCATTTGCGGGCATCCGATAGGGTCTCTTGGATATTGGTCCTGTACCTGGCAACGACTCTATCAAAAACTCAATGTCTCTATCCGGTGGCATGCCTGGTAACTCCTCTGGAAAAACATCCGGGTAATCCTTCACTACAGGCACTTCCTCCTGAACAACTCCCGTAAGGGCATTCACCTGACTCCTCCTAGGCACATGCCTAGACACATACTTAATACCTTTTCCTTCCGGGGTGGTGAGATAAATCGACTTACTAGCACAGTCAATGCTTCCTCCAAACTTTGACATCCAGTCCATACCCAATATCACATCTAATCCTTGTGACTCCAAGATAATTAGGTTGGACGGAAAAACATGTGTACCAATGGTTAAGGGTATCTGGTCACACCATCGGCTTGCCATAAACTCTGCTCCGGGTGAACTCACTAAAAGAGTGGTCCTAAGGGTTTGGGTTGGTAGCTTAAACTTATCCACGAATCCCCTTGATATGTATGAATGCGATGCACCAGTATCGAAAAGAACAAGAGCGGTAAATGACTTAACCAAAAACTTAGCTATTACCGCGTCCGGCTGCTCTTCAACCTCCTCCACGTTAACGTGGTTCACTTGTCCTTTGTTGCATGCATTTGGCTTCTTCCCAGTGCTCCCATTTCCATTTCCATTCTTTCCTTCAGGGCACTTTGTGGCGTAGTGTCCAGTCTTCCCGCACTTGAAACAAGTAACATGACTTATGTCCCTTTTGGCGGGTGTGGCTGGGTTGGGGCGGTTATGATTATTGTTAGTTCCGTTCCCATTCCCGTTCTTAGATCCATTGTGGTTATGCGATCCTCCTCCAGTGTGGTTGTGACCTCCATGGTTATGAACAAGTCCTCCCGAGTTCGGGGTTAGGCGAGGCTTCTGCTGAGCTCCTGAGTTATACTTCCCTTGTCCATACATTCTCTTGTGGCTCTCAATATGCTACTTCTTCCCTTCAATCATAAGAGCCTTATCTACCAACTCCTGGTAGTTGTTGAAGGTTGCTACCATCAACTGCATACTCATCTCATCATTCAACCCTTCCATAAACTTCTCCTGCTTTGCGGCATTTGTGGCCACATCATCAGGGGCGTAGCGAGATAACTTGCTAAACTCATCCACGTACTGAGCCACAGTACGGTTCCCCTGGCGTATGTTGCGGAACTCCCGCTTCTTCATTTGCATAGCTCCAGTGGAGACATGGCCTATGCGGAAAGCTTGCTGAAACTGGTCCCAAGTGACATTGGCTATAGGAAAAGTGGTTGTGTAATTCTTCCACCATGAGGCTGCTGGTCCATCCAACTGATGTGTGGCAAAGCGCACTCTCTCAGCATCTGAGCAACCTGTGGTGGTCAACTCCCTTCCAATACGGCGTAGCCAATCGTCCATAACTATGGGCTCGGTGCTACTGGAAAACACCGGCGACTGTAACCTTAGAAAATGGGCTAGGTTGTCCACGAGCGGCGAGTTGTTGTTGTTGTTGTTGTTGCCCTGATTCTGAACTAGCAATTGCATTAACACGTTCTGTTGTTGGATCAACTTTGTGAGCTCCGGTGGGAAGGCAAAACTGGTGTCACATCTCGGAGGCATCTGAGGGGTTTAGATGGAAGAGATCAGAATGGAAAAGAGGTCTAATGAGAAAACACTACCCATATGCACATGAGATAAACACACTCAATTCACTCAATCAATCAAGCAAGGGCATACAAACGATCTGGAACTATCGCACAAGTACTCAACTACTACTAAATACATGGGGGAATACTAGTGTCAGGACCCCGACTCGATGTCACATCGATCTAGCTGGTAACACCTCATATCACTTTGCGGCCTCACGCACGGTATCCCCACGGGTGTCGTCTTACCTTTTCCCGGGACCGTTTGCGCCTTTTGGCTCACGTATATGATAGTGTCGCTAGCATCCATATGATAAAGAGCCCGGGCTGACATGACTAGTCGTAAACCCAAAGTGGCACAGACTTACAGGGACAGGCATCCATGACCCAGCTTCGAACGTGTCGGTCATCAGCAAGTGGGTCCGGGCTGTAGCACTGGGCTAGCAGGACTCCGGTAAACCGGGCTGTAGCGGGCTAACAGGACTCCGGTACTCAAAGCGTGACATTTCCCCGGAGGGACAGACACAGGAACGAAGAAGGACACATGCCAGCCAGCCTAAGTGTTCCAGAGCAGTAGCAAGCTACCATGGCTCAGCGGTAACACTAGGAGACATTTCCCGGTAAGAGAGGCTACTAAAGATAAACAACTAGATAGTCAGATCCCACACATACCAAGCATTTCAATCATACACACAATATGCTCGATATGTGCAAATACAACGAAGCATCACAACATGACTCTATGACACAAGTACTTTATTTAAGGCTCAGGGAGCCATACATAACATACACAAAGGTACGGGTCTCACGACCCCACATACAAGTCATACAGTCATACAAACCAGCAGCGGAAGTAACTTGTCTGAGTACAGACAACTAGTAAAATAAAAGAGGCTTGGAAAGCCTAGCTATACTATGTGGTCCTTCACAAGCTCAGGGTCACCACCTGGGTCTTTAGCCTACTCGTTGATGTCAACGTCTACATAGAACCCATCAGAAGGGGTTGCAGCGTCTTCTGTAAAAAATGTAGATTATAGCAACATGAGTACAAAGGTACTCAGCAAGACTTACATCAGATCCTACATACATGCATAGTATCAAGAAGGGTTGGTGGAGTTATTGCAGCAAGCCAGCTTTGACTCTTGGCTAGGCTAACCTACGATACTCCAACTTGAAATGGTTTTGCGCACACGAGTCCACTACTCACCACTTCAATACACTACCGAGGATCCACCTCCGTCTTCCTACAGAAGAGCCATCCTCGGCACTCACACTTATCTTGAGGCTTTTAGTAGTTTCCATTTACTTGTCTATGAACTGTATAGGCAACCAAGTAGTCCTTTACCGCGGACGCGGCTATTCGAATAGATCATGTTAACCCTGCAGGGGTGTACTTCTTCATACACGCTCTCACCACTTACCGTCGCTTACACGGCATGTACTCGGCAACCTTCAAGCGGAAGCCCAACGTGGGTGTCGGCCACGACCTACCTAATCACCTAAGCCTCCAGTCCAGGTTTATCGCCTATTCAGGTTCCATCCGCAGGGAGTCCGGCCGAAGTTTCCCATACGGCCCCGAACGATGTGAACAGGGTTCCCGAGATACCTAACGGGTACTCGGTACACCATGCCACGTACCTACCGCATCACAGCCCACCCCTACGGTCAGCGCTGTCCACGGCCTCCAGTAGGCTACAAACACCAGAAACTACTTGCAACTCCTGGACGGAGAACTAGGGTGAATAAGAAGCCGAGAGGGTCCATTGGTTTCGGGCCCAATGCATGGTAGTAGCTGATTCTTAAATCACACATACAGATCTCAGTGCTTAAGGTCGGCTTCAATGAAACAACCCACCATGTACTCCTACATGGCCTCTCATCGATACCTTTACCAAATCGTGTTCACCACACCACTCTCATTACCGACATAATCATTTCACTCTAGCCCATCACCCAGATGGACCAGACCTGACACGACTCTAAGCATAGCAGGCATAGCAAGGTAGGAACAACACATACATAGGGCTCAATCAACTCCTACACATGCTAGTGGGTTTCATCTAGTTACTGTGGCAATGACAGGTCATGCAGAGGAAATGGGTTCAACTACCGTAGCACACAGCAGTTTGAATCGCGTTGTCTTAATGGAGTAAAAAAGAGCAGGAGAGAACATGGGATTGTATCGATATGATCAAATGGTTGGTTGCTTGCCTGATGGTTCGATGCACTGATATGGTTCTTCGTTAGGGTAATCACGGTACTCCTCGGGGGCAGAACCTGTCGCAAAGGACACCGATACACAACCATCACCAAACAATGTGCAACAATATGATGCATGCATGAAACATAGCAATATGAGTGTGTTGGGCTAATGCAACTAAAACCAGAAGGGTTTGAACAAATTTGAATCAAAGATTCAAATTTCAAACTCAAACATGGCCTTTTAAAGTGTTTTTCCTTGTTCTGCTTAAAACATCAATTTGACTTGTTTGATCATGCATGAAAATAGTACAGATGGATAGATTGGATTTTTCTGATCATTTTTCATATATAATTTGTCCAATTTGGAGTTACAGAATAAAAGTTATGAATTTTTGAAGTTTAAATAATATTCTGGAATTTCCTGGTTTAAATTAAATCCAGAAATTAATTACTGCGTCAGCCTGACGTCAGTGTGACGTCAGCAGGTCAACGGAACAGGTCTGGGTCAAACCTGACAGTGGGTCCCGCATGTCAGGGTGATTATTTTAATTAAGATTTGATTAAAACTAATCCTGTATAATTAGCAGGGCTGGGCCCCACCTGTCATTGACTCAGGGGAGTCAACCAGGGCCCACCCGTGGTCAAAGTCAAAGCCGGCGATGCTGGCGTTTAGCCGCCGGCGAGCCAGACGCGGCGGCGGGAGTGGTTTTGGCCATTTCGGCCACCAAAGGGGCCGCGGAGACCACCGGAGTGGAGCTGAGGACAAACCGCAGCTCTTGGCGGAGTCCGTTGGGGTCGGGGTGGCCGGAGTTGGCGCCGGCGACGACTTTGGCGGCCACCGGGGTTCGGTCGAGGATGAACTTGGCGCTAGGGGGGTCGGTGAGGCTCGTGGAGTGGCTAGCTAGGTGCTGTGGGACTCGGTGAGTAAGATGGACACCATCTTGTGGCCGGAGTGTGGCCGGAAGCACGTCGGCGACGAGGTCCGCGACGGCGCGTGCGGGTGAGCTTGGTGTGCTCGCTGTGGTGCTCGAGAGAGAGAAAGAGAGGAAGGGGAAGTTAGCCCAGCTCACTGCGGTCTTGATGGAAAGGACGGCGTGGTCGGGGACGAGCTGCTGCGGCGGCGACGGCGAAGGGGATCTCCGGCGATGGCGGTTCGGGCGAGGTTGGTGCGGCGGCTTCGAGGCACGCGAGCGCTCGGGGCTCGGCTAGCTCGAAGGAGTAGAGGACGGCGGAGCTTCTGGACAGGGTGGCGCGGCGTGGAGACGACGGGGAGCACGGCTACGGCGGTGGTGCGGCGACGGTGGCGTCGGCCATGGCGTGGGAGCGCGAGGGAGAGGAACTGGGGGCGAATGGAGGTGTCCAGGAGGGTCGGGGCGCGACGTGGAGCTCGTCCAGGCCATCAGGGCGGCGAGAGGGGGAGGTCGGGCGGCGTGCAGCTGCGTGGCGAGCTGCGGTGCCGCCGCCGAGCACCTTGGCTGCCTGCCTGGCAAGCCAAGCAGCTCGCTGGAGCGGTGGCCGGGCTGGGCCGGCCAGGTGGGCTGGCTGGTGGGCCTGCGGTGGCGCCAGGTAAGTTTTCCCCTTTTTTCTGTTTTCTGATTTATTTAATATATATCTGCAACTTTGTTGAATTTAATAAAATACCTAGGCAACTTCAAAAATCACCAAACTATTCCTGGCCCATAGTTGGATTATTTCCAACATGAAACATTTTAGTTTGGAGATATTTGAGCATTTAAATATTTTATATTATTTTAAATGCCCAAATTCAAATATTTATGATTTAATTCAAAAACCCTAGGATGGCCTAGGAAAATGTGCACCACTTTTGGCAGAGGTTCTGAACCAAGACAAAAATGATGGGCATTTTAGAAGGGCATTTCAGGTTCATTGAAAAATTATTTTAGTAACCCTAGTTAGTTTCAGAGGGGACTGGGGGTTCTGTCATCCCCATTTCAAGTTTCTGATGAAAGAGTAAACATGATGCAACACTCTAATGCATGACTAGCTAGGGTGTGACAACTCACCCCCACTCAAAAGAATCTCGTCCCGAGATTTGGGTTCCTCCAGGAAGAAGGCGGGATATTCAAGTCGAAGACGATCCTCCCTTTCCCAAGTTGCTTCATCCTCAGAATGGTGCGACCATTGCACTTTGAGAAACTTGATATTATGACGTCGGGTGGTACGTTCGGCCTGATCGAGGATACGAACGGGGTACTCTCGATATGTAAGATTATCTTGGAGATCAAGCGTTTCGTGGTCCACTTCACGGATAGGATCCGAGAAGCAACGCCTGAGTTGAGAAACGTGGAAGACATCGTGGACCCTGGAGAGGTGCGGAGGTAGTTCCAATTGGTAGGCAACTTCTCCTCATTTGGCGAGAATGCGAAAAGGTCCAATGTAACGAGGAGCCAATTTGCCTTTGATACCGAAACGATGGGTTCCCTTCAGAGGGGTGACCCGAAGATAAGCCTTCTCGTCAACCTCGAAAGTCATAGCCTTATGCTTTCGGTCATATTGACTCTTTTGACGAGATTGGGCTGTTTTCAACTTTTCACGAATGATGCGAACTTGTTCTTCTACTTCCTGAATCATATTCGGGCCAAAGAATTGTCTTTCCCCGGTCTCTGACCAGTTAAGGGGTGTTCGACATCGTCGTCCATAGAGAACTTCAAAAGGGGCTTTACCCAAGCTAGATTGATAGCTGTTGTTGTAGGCGAATTCGGCAAATGGAAGGCACTTCTCCTAGTCCATTCCGAATGAGATAACAGAGGCTCGAAGCATGTCTTCTAGAATCTGATTGACGCGTTCCACTTGACCACTCGACTGAGGGTGGAAAGCGGTGCTAAAGGAGAGACGAGTCCCCATAGCATTTTGGAAACTTTCCCAAAATCGAGAGGTGAAAAGACTTCCTCGATCCGAGTTAATTTCCAAAGGAACACCATGGAGGGACACTATTCGGGAGATGTACAAATCTGCCAGCTGACTAGCGGTTATACTCTCACGAACAGGTAAGAAATGGGCTACTTTGGAAAGACGATCGACCACGACGAAAATAGCGTTATTCCCTCTCTTGGTCCTGGGAAAACCGGTAATGAAATCCATACCAATTTTATCCCATTTCCATTCAGGAATAGCTAAGGGTTGAAGGGTGCCAGCAGGCCGTTGGTGCTCTGCTTTTACACGACGACAGACGTCGCAATTTGCAATATACTGAGCAATTTCTCTCTTCATCCTAGTCCAACAGAACCTCTGGCGTAGGTCCTGATACATCTTAGTACTACCGGGATGAATGGTGAGAGGAGATTCATGAGCTTCCTTAAGGATTAATCGCCTTAGGTTGCGCACTTTGGGAACCACTAGTCGATTCCCGAAGTATACGACTCCTTGATCATTAATGGAGAAACAATCCGCAATTCCTTTCTGAATGTTCCTCTTGATGCGGGAGATTCCCGGATCTACCTTCTGTGCTTTGATAATTTGATCCGTAAGGGTAGGTTTTGCCACCAAGGTGGAAAGAAAACCTTGAGGTACAATGTGAAGGTTAAGCTTCCGAAATTCCTCATGGAGAAGCGGTTGACTTTGTTGTAACATCAGGTTGTTACAATAAGATTTACGACTTAGCGCATCAGCCATGACGTTGGCTTTCCCTGGGGTGTAGGTTATTCCTAAGTCGAAGTCTGTGATCAATTCAACCCAACGTCTCTGCCTGAGATTCAAATCCGGTTGGGTGAAGATGTACTTCAGACTTTGGTGATCAGTGAATATTTCGCAACGATTACCGAGGAGGTAATGTCGCCAGGTCTTAAGTGCATAGACTACGGCTGCAAGCTCTAGATCATGAGTAGGATAATTCTCCTCATGTGGGTGCAATTGCCGTGAAGCGTAGGCAATTACGTGTCGATCTTGCATGAGAATGCAACCTAGTCCTTGTCGCGAGGCGTCGCAGTAGATAACAAAGTCCTTGGAGAAGTCTGGCGGTACCAGCACGGGAGCAGAGGTCAGGCGTCTTTTCAGTTCCTGAAAGCTGTGCTCACATTGTGGAGTCCATTCGAACTTTTTATCTTTCTTGAGGAGTTCGGTTAGAGGTTTAGCAACCTTGGAGAAGTTCTCGACAAAGCGACGGCAATAGCTCGCTAAGCCCAGAAAACTCCGAACTTGCTTGACCGATTCAGGTGGAGTCCAATTAAGGACGGCTTGAACTCGCTCAGGGTTAACAGCAATACCTTTACCAGATATTACATGACCCAGATAGGTCACTTCTGACAACCAGAATTCACATTTAGAAAATTTGGCATAAAGGCGATGCTCTCGAAGTTTCTTCAACACTAGCCTTAAATGTTCGGCATGTTCTTCCTCGTTCTTGGAGTAGATGAGTATATCATTGAGATAAACTACGACGAATTTATCCAAATACTCCATGAAGATTGAGTTCATTAACCGAGAAAAGGTGGCTGGAGCGTTGGTTAAACCGAAGGACATGACGGTGTACTCGTATTGGCCATAACGAGTAACAAAGGCCGTTTTAGGAATGTCCCCATTTCTGATTTTGATTTGATGGTAGCCCAACCTCAAATCCATCTTGGAGAAGACTGAGGATCCAGCGAGCTGATCGTACAGGTCGTTGATCCTGGGAAGTGGATATTTGTTCTTGATTGTGACCAAATTGACAGGTCGGTAATCTACAACCATCCGGTCCGTACCATCCTTCTTCTTGACGAATAGGACGGGGCAAGCCCACGGAGATGAGCTAGGTCGGATGAAACCCTTTTTCAAGGATTCATCGAGTTGTTTCTTAAGCTCGGCTAGTTCTAGTGGTGCCATCTTATAAGGTCTTCTAGCAATCGGAACGGTTCCGGGGATGAGGTCGATTACGAACTCAACATCCCTGTCAGGTGGAACACCTGGCAATTCCTCTGGAAAGACATCCGGGAAGTCACGGACTACCGGCACGTCCTCAAGGTCTGGCAAAGGGCTGGCGTTAAGAGAATATAGTTGTCGCTTGGCTATTCGGGTCAAGACATTGACTATCTTCCCCGAAGGATGGGTGAGTTGAACAGTCCTAGAGAAGCAATCAATTTGGGCATGATGAGCTGACATCCAGTCCATACCCAGAATGATATTAATATCTGAAGATTTAAGGGCTATCAAAGATGCGAGAAAAACAAGTCTGTCGACTTGGATTTCATTTCCGTGGCTTACTCTAGAAGTTTGCCATTTGGATCCCGGAGTTTGAATTACCATAGAGGTTGGCATATCACCGAATGCGACGTTATGCAAGCGAGCATAGTTTTCAGATATAAAAGAATGAGAGGCTCCTGTATCGAAAAGAACAGATGCTGGGTGGCAATTAACAAGAAGCGTACCGAGAACGACGTTGGGATCCTCTTGAGCTTCTTCGGCAGAGATACAGTTAACATGGCCACGTGAAGCGGCGACCGGCTTAGCGTGGAATATTTTTCCTGTCGGCTTGCCATGGCCAACAGCTTTAGCAGATTGGTTGGGGTTGGTCTGGGGACACTCACGCATATAGTGACCAGATTCCCCACATTTGAAACAAGTCACGGAACTGGTACGTGGAGGAGCATTATTGGTTGGACCCCCATAGGGCTTGGCCGGTGCAGACTGTTGAACGGGGCGAGGCGCCTGGAAAGATGGCCTCGGTGTGAACCTGGGTGGCAGGGCGGTGTTGGGCACCCACACGCGGCGCTTCTGAGGACCAGCACCGGATGAGGAACCCATGTCACGGCCATGCTTGCGTGTTGCGTCATAGTCAGTCTGACCAGTTTCAGCACTAATGGCTTTGTTGACAAGTTTCTGAAAAGATGTGCACTCATGCAGACGGAGGTCGCGGCGAAGCTCAGGACTAAGTCCCTTACAGAACCTTGCTTGCTTCTTGGCGTCAGTAGACACTTCCTCAGTTGCATATCGGGCGAGATTACCAAACTCCCTGCTATAGGCATCCACAGAAAGTCGGCCTTGGGTGAAACTGCAAAATTCTTCACGTTTACGGTCCATGAGACCCTCCGGAATGTGATGTTCTCGGAAAGCCTCGCTGAACTCAGCCCAAGTAGTGGCATGGCCCGCTGGGCGCATAGCTCCATAATTCTCCCACCATAGACTGGCGGGGCCTTCAAGATGATATGCAGCAAAGGTGACCTTGTCAGCCTCCGCTACCAGCGCGGAACGCAGTTTGTGAGAGATACTGCGAAGCCAGTCATCAGCGTCGAGAGGCTCGATGGAGTGGTGGAACGTGGGTGGATGCAATTTGATAAAATCACTGAGTGACACCACGTTAGCCCTCTGATGGTGTGCTGTATTCTATTCAATACGCTCCAACAAACGGTTGGTCTCCCGCTTGTTTCTCTCAGCTTCCATCATAACCTCGGCTAGTGAAGGAGGATGAGGCAGATTTGCATCCCTGACTTCACTGCCTTCGGCCTGCTCTTGAGAAGCAGGGTTAGCGCGCGTGTTGACCATCCTAGGTAAACAAGACAATGATTTAGTCAGGATGATAAAATTCCAACATGGGATACAAAATGTAAGGAATAACTCGGAATGCAAGATGATCATCCGTATGACATGGTAGATACAGAAACTGCTTCTTTTATTCCATCGTCATACACACCATACAGGGTTTAGTACAAGACCAAACAAAGTACTATTACGGTGAAAAGAGGATTACATCTCATCGGAGGCATTCCAAGCTCCTATACATTATTTTTCTACTCCTCCGGAAAGAGTACAAACTAGGTCATATCCCACGAGTCACGCGGGACGATAGAAGACACAGCTAGTGCGAACTAGTGATACTACCACTAACTCAGACCGATCCGTAGTAGTCCTCGTAGAAGTTGCCTCCATAGCCTGGAAGTTCAACATGATCATCCGGAAACAGACGGTCTCGCAGAGCTTGTGGACCATAGGGGCTAGGATGAGGCCTTGGACCAACAAACGGTGGCCTACGGGGACCGCGAGGTGGGGTGATGCCTCCTACATCACGCCAAACCATCACGTCCGGCAGAGCAGATCTCACAGGATAGAGATCGCGCATATCTGAATATCCAGCTTGCACCGCCGGTGCGAACCGAGTCAAAGTAGCCCAGTGGTCAGCACGGGTATTGAAGAGCTCTAACCTTAAGGCCCGATTTTCACGGTCCTTATCCTCGAGCATCTCAGCAGTGGTGCGAGTCCGTGAATCCTCCTGAGTGGAGTCAGCATAGATAGCCTGGAGATACCCTTGTGCTCCCGGAAGTGATCCTGGCATATACCGGAAGTCAGAGTCCCGAAATAAACCAGATCTGACTCGCATAATGGTCATCATAGAGTAGGCGGCGTCCTGCACAGCCATCTCAATAGTAACCCCGAGTCCATAGGAGCAGTGAAGAGGCTCGGTGGATCCAGGATAAGATGGAAATATCCTGACAGTGCAGAGATACTGGCTTTGATTGAAGTCCCGGAATTGCTCTTCGACCGTGTACTCAGGATACCAGCGGTATCCAGCCTCAGTCATTACCCTGACCAACTTAGCAGTATGGTCGGGTACATCTAGGCATCGAGTCAGGCGAACCACTTGATTGAGGTCGCGAGTGGCCATCTGAAAGCATAATCATAATGCAAAGGCATTAGAATTTCTAGCAAAATTTCGGCAGCATAACAGCTGTAAATGCTCAAAAAGGATTTTGAGACATTTGACAAAGGATTTCGTACATACTCAACATCATCATATCAAAGTTCTGAAACCATTCTGGCAACATAATGTGGTAGTAGAACTGAACTAGGCTTGTAACCATCAAACTTATAAGGTACTACTGATTGTAACACGTGATCCTGATAGAGAGAGTAGATCCTAATTTCTTATCCCCGGTGGAAGAATGGACTGACTCAGATCAGAAAGTCATAAGGTATAAGGAGTAAAAGAGCCTTACGTGCCAACCCACAAACAATTCCCCTACATATAACTAAAGAATTTCTAGACTCAACATCGACCAGTTTGGCTTGGAGAACCTACAGGCAGTCCGGCTCTGATACCAACGCTGTCAGGACCCCGACTCGATGTCACATCGATCTAGCTGGTAACACCTCATATCACTTTGCGGCCTCACGCACGGTATCCCCACGGGTGTCGTCTTACCTTTTCCCGGGACCGTTTGCGCCTTTTGGCTCACGTATATGATAGTGTCGCTAGCATCCATATGATAAAGAGCCCGGGCTGACATGACTAGTCGTAAACCCAAAGTGGCACAGACTTACAGGGACAGGCATCCATGACCCAGCTTCGAACGTGTCGGTCATCAGCAAGTGGGTCCGGGCTGTAGCACTGGGCTAGCAGGACTCCGGTAAACCGGGCTGTAGCGGGCTAACAGGACTCCGGTACTCAAAGCGTGACACTTCCCCGAAGGGACAGACACAGGAACGAAGAAGGACACATGCCGGCCAGCCTAAGTGTTCCAGAGCAGTAGCAAGCTACCATGGCTCAGCGGTAACACTAGGAGACATTTCCCGGTAAGAGAGGCTACTAAAGATAAACAACTAGATAGTCAGATCCCACACATACCAAGCATTTCAATCATACACACAATATGCTCGATATGTGCATATACAACGAAGCATCACAACATGACTCTATGACACAAGTACTTTATTTAAGGCTCAGGGAGCCATACATAACATACACAAAGGTACGGGTCTCACGACCCCACATACAAGTCATACAGTCATACAAACCAGCAGCGGAAGTAACTTGTCTGAGTACAGACAACTAGTAAAATAAAAGAGGCTTGGAAAGCCTAGCTATACTATGTGGTCCTTCACAAGCTCAGGGTCACCACCTGGGTCTTTAGCCTACTCGTTGATGTCAACGTCTACATAGAACCCATCAGAAGGGGTTGCAGCGTCTTCTGTAAAAAATGTAGATTATAGCAACATGAGTACAAAGGTACTCAGCAAGACTTACATCAGATCCTACATACATGCATAGTATCAAGAAGGGTTGGTGGAGTTATTGCAGCAAGCCAGCTTTGACTCTTGGCTAGGCTAACCTACGATACTCCAACTTGAAATGGTTTTGCGCACACGAGTCCACTACTCACCACTTCAATACACTACCGAGGATCCACCTCCGTCTTCCTACAGAAGAGCCATCCTCGGCACTCACACTTATCTTGAGGCTTTTAGTAGTTTCCATTTACTTGTCTATGAACTGTATAGGCAACCAAGTAGTCCTTTACCGCGGACGCGGCTATTCGAATAGATCATGTTAACCCTGCAGGGGTGTACTTCTTCATACACGCTCTCACCACTTACCGTCGCTTACATGGCATGTACTCGGCAACCTTCAAGCGGAAGCCCAACGTGGGTGTCGGCCACGACCTACCTAATCACCTAAGCCTCCAGTCCAGGTTTATCGCCTATTCAGGTTCCATCCGCAGGGAGTCCGGCCGAAGTTTCCCATACGGCCCCGAACGATGTGAACAGGGTTCCCGAGATACCTAACGGGTACTCGGTACACCGTGCCACGTACCTACCGCATCACAGCCCACCCCTACGGTCAGCGTTGTCCACGGCCTCCAGTAGGCTACAAACACCAGAAACTACTTGCAACTCCTGGACGGAGAACTAGGGTGAATAAGAAGCCGAGAGGGTCCATTGGTTTCGGGCCCAATGCATGGTAGTAGCTGATTCTTAAATCACACATACAGATCTCAGTGCTTAAGGTCAGCTTCAATGAAACAACCCACCATGTACTCCTACATGGCCTCTCATCGATACCTTTACCAAATCGTGTTCACCACACCACTCTCATTACCGACATAATCATTTCACTCTAGCCCATCACCCAGATGGACCAGACCTGACACGACTCTAAGCATAGCAGGCATAGCAAGGTAGGAACAACACATACATAGGGCTCAATCAACTCCTACACATGCTAGTGGGTTTCATCTAGTTACTATGGCAATGACAGGTCATGCAGAGGAAATGGGTTCAACTACCGTAGCACACAGCAGTTTGAATCGCGTTGTCTTAATGCAGTAAAAAAGAGCAGGAGTGAGAACATGGGATTGTATCGATATGATCAAATGGTTGGTTGCTTGCCTGATGGTTCGATGCACTGATATGGTTCTTCGTTAGGGTAATCACGGTACTCCTCGGGGGCAGAACCTGTCGCAAAGGACACCGATACACAACCATCACCAAACAATGTGCAACAATATGATGCATGCATGAAACATAGCAATATGAGTGTGTTGGGCTAATGCAACTAAAACCAGAAGGGTTTGAACAAATTTGAATCAAAGATTCAAATTTCAAACTCAAACATGGCCTTTTAAAGTGTTTTTCCTTGTTCTGCTTAAAACATCAATTTGACTTGTTTGATCATGCATGAAAATAGTACAGATGGATAGATTGGATTTTTCTGATCATTTTTCATATATAATTTGTCCAATTTGGAGTTACAGAATAAAAGTTATGAATTTTTGAAGTTTAAATAATATTCTGGAATTTCCTGGTTTAAATTAAATCCAGAAATTAATTACTGCGTCAGCCTGACGTCAGTGTGACGTCAGCAGGTCAACGGAACAGGTCTGGGTCAAACCTGACAGTGGGTCCCGCATGTCAGGGTGATTATTTTAATTAAGATTTGATTAAAACTAATCATGTATAATTAGCAGGGCTGGGCCCCACCTGTCATTGACTCAGGGGAGTCAACTAGGGCCCACCCGTGGTCAAAGTCAAAGCCGGCGACGCCGGCGTTTAGCTGCCGGCGAGCCAGACGCGGCGGCGGGAGTGGTTTTGGCCATTTCGGCCACCAAAGGGGCCGCGGAGACCACCGGAGTGGAGCTGAGGACAAACCGCAGCTCTTGGCGGAGTCCGTTGGGGTCGGGGTGGCCGGAGTTGCGCCGGCGACGACTTTGGCGGCCACCGGGGTTCGGTCGAGGATGAACTTGGCGCTAGGGGGTCGGTGAGGCTCGTGGAGTGGCTAGCTAGGTGCTGTGGGACTCGGTGAGTAAGATGGACACCATCTTGTGGCCGGAGTGTGGCCGGAAGCACGTCGGCGACGAGGTCCGCGACGGCGCGTGCGGGTGAGCTTGGTGCGCTTGCTGTGGTGCTCGAGAGAGAGAAAGAGAGGAAGGGGAAGTTAGCCCAGCTCACTGCGGTCTTGATGGAAAGGACGGCGTGGTCGGGACGAGCTGCTGCGGCGGCGACGGCGAAAGGGATCTCCGGCGATGGCGGTTCGGGCGAGGTTGGTGCGGCGGCTTCGAGGCACGCGAGCGCTCGGGGCTCGGCTAGCTCGAAGGAGTAGAGGACGGCGGAGCTTCTGGACAGGGTGGCGCGGCGTGGAGACGACGGGGAGCACGGCTACGGCGGTGGTGCGGCGACGGTGGCGTCGGCCATGGCGTGGGAGCGCGAGGGAGAGGAACTGGGGGCGAATGGAGGTGTCCAGGAGGGTCGGGGCGCGACGTGGAGCTCGTCCAGGCCATCAGGGCGGCGAGAGGGGGAGGCCGGGCGGCGTGCAGCTGCGTGGCGAGCTGCAGTGCCGCCGCCGAGCACCTTGGCTGCCTGCCTGGCAAGCCAAGCAGCTCGCTGGAGCGGTGGCCGGGCTGGGCCGGCCAGGTGGGCTGGCTGGTGGGCCTGCGGTGGCGCCAGGTAAGTTTTCCCCTTTTTTTTCTGTTTTCTGATTTATTTAATATATAACTGCAACTTTGTTGAATTTAATAAAATACCTAGGCAACTTCAAAAATCACCAAACTATTCCTGGCCCATAGTTGGATTATTTCCAACATGAAACATTTTAGTTTGGAGATATTTGAGCATTTAAATATTTTATATTATTTTAAATGCCCAAATTCAAATATTTATGATTTAATTCAAAAACCCTAGGATGGCCTAGGAAAATGTGCACCACTTTTGGCAGAGGTTCTGAACCAAGACAAAAATGATGGGCATTTTAGAAGGGCATTTCAGGTTCATTGAAAAATTATTTTAGTAACCCTAGTTGGTTTCAGAGGGGACTGGGGGTTCTGTCATCCCCATTTCAAGTTTCTGATGAAAGAGTAAACATGATGCAACACTCTAATGCATGACTAGCTAGGGTGTGACAACTAGTAATATATGGTAGTCATCTAGAAATTTTGATCGGTGGAAGACTTCATGATGTCTGCTCCAGCTTCGTCTTCAAAGTCATCTTCACTAGGATCGGAATCGGTGTCGTCGATGATGATGCAGTTGTCCAGGCAAGTGGGATCTTCGTCCTCATCTCGGTGCTGGTCCTCCCATGAATACTCCGATCTGCTTGACTAGGTCGTCATTCTTCTCCAGTAGTGTCTTGATTTCCTCCTCATATCCATCGTGTGTAAACTTGAGTTCTTCCTCCATTTCGATGATCCTAGTCTTCGCCTTCTTCAAGTCCATCATGTCCGCGCACATCTGGTTTTCCTGACGTCGGATGTGCTGGTTTAACTCCTGGATGAAAGTTGCAATGGATATATCCTTGCTGGTGTTGATTACTTCCCGTTGCTCGTCTCGGTGCCCACATATTTGGTAAATAGTGTCCTTAAGCTCCCTGTTGTAAACTTCTCCAATGGGTCCCATGGTAATGTGGGCTGCCATGCTCTTGCCTAGACTCCAGGTGGGTGCTTCGAAAGAAAACTCTATGGGTTTAGAAGTGAGCGAGAACGTCCTTCCTGGAACTTGTACTTGAATTGTCCAGCACTCCTCTTCTGGTAAAGTGGCGTTGTAAGTCCCGGTGAAGCTTGGTATTCCAATGTTTAAGTACCTAGTGACTTCCTTCAAGTGGCGTCCAAAAGGGGTGTCTTCATCCGGTTGTGCAAACTTGTTCTTCATCTCCGTCATCCTAAGGAGTAGAAAATGGAGAGGAGTCAGAAATGAGTAGATAAGTGTGACCTAGGGTTTATCTTAGTGGTCGTGTCCTACACTCAGCGTGTGCTCTGATACTATCTTGTAGCGACCCGACCTCAGATGGTCAAGTCTCTCGGCTTCAGTGTCATCCCTGGATCGGTAATGCTGACACACACAGTACTCGAAGGATTTATAACAGAGTAGCAATCACACACTTATTACATCGTGTCGGGGATGCTGATTCCACCAACACCTATGGGGACAGGGCCCCTTTCGGTTTGGCGGGGGGCGGAGGTCGCACAAAGAGCGGATAGAGGCGGTACATGCGAGCGGTTTTTACCCAGCTTCGGGACGCACGGATGCGTAAAACCCTACTGCTGCTTGTTTGTGTGTATTGAATTCTTGCTCAGGAGCGACAGACGCTGCCAGACTGAGCGTGAGAGTGTTCCTGGTGTTGAATGAGCCTAACTGGCCGAACTAGCTGAACCCTTTCTACGTTGCGCCTGGGCCTCCTTTTATACTCTCAAGGGGTCACCGACAGGGGGCAACGTAGACAAGAAGGGTAAAAATGGAAAAGGATGCGGTAGGTGCAGCTACCGCTACTGTGGATACAGTGCACCCTACCTAACTCTGACGGCAGGGGACAAGGGCATTAAATGCGTGTCTGAGTTGCTTAAGCAGTGCAAAAAGTGACCGTTAGGAGCGCCACCGTTTGCCACGATGGCCTTCTCTTCATCTCCGCTTGCCACCTCGCACCCCTAGCTGCACAGCCCCCTGCCACATGTGCTTGGGAGAGTCCTAGAGCGACACGTTAGTAGGTGTGCTGGAGCGCAGGCACGAAGTGGGGGTTCCCCGCGGCAACCTCCTTGCCGCGGTCGTCGTCTTGTCATGTTTGGGAGATTGTCGCTCACCGGGCCTTGCCGGGACGCAGGGCGCGTTGCGGCAAGCTTTCTTGGTATGCCTTGAGTGGCCTTCCCGGCAAGCTCCTCTTGCCGGGGTCTTGTCTCTTCCCGGCAAGCTCCTCTTGCCGGGGCCTGGGTTGGCCTTCCCGGCAAGCTCCTCTTGCCGGGGCCTTGGTTGGCCTTCCCGGCAAGCTCCTCTTGCCGGGGCCTTGGTTTGAGTACTTTGTTCTTGAATGGTCTTCAAGGGAGCCACGGAGGGTCTTGGCGGTCACCCGGCAAGCCTTGCCGCGGGATGCTGCGACTGCCCGTGCACAAGTTCGGGGTACTAGGGTACCCCTACTCTAGTACACCGACAGGAGCCCCCGGGCCTGGGCCATACACGGTGCCGAGCGCTGTTGGGCTAGGCCCAAAACAGTGCACGGGCACGCGCGGCCTAGGTCACGCCGCATATCTCTCCGCTCCCACCGCGCACGCGCAGAACGGCACGCGTCAAACGCGGCGTCGTGGGTGAAATCAGGGGAGGTTGTTTACTTGGAAGGCCGAAACGTCCGCCCCGTCCCTCTTTATAAGCAGAGGAAATAGTGGCATCTCCTCCATCTTCGTCATTCGCTGTTGCAATCTCAGAAACCTCCGCCGCCCTCCTCCACTTCCAAAGTCGAAAGAGAGCAGCGCTCCGCTCCCGTCGCCGCCGCCACTACCAGCGCCGTCGATCTCCCCCCACCGCCTTCGCCATGGCTCCGAAGCCCGGAAAGGGGAAGGCCGCGAAAGCTGTGAAGTTGACCGAAGCGCAGCGGCTTGAGGCACTGCGGAAAGAGCGGGCCACCTTCCTCCCCGAGCTCTCCGCAAAGGATCTGAGGGAGTGGTACTATCTCTTCTGGTCGACGGAGACGCGGGCGCATCCGCGCACGAAGGTACTCTCCGCCGTCGCCTCGCAAGCAGCTCCAGTTGGCGGGTATCCTTTCTTTGCCGTGGACGATTCTTGGCACTCGCAGCCCCCAGCGATACTGGCTCGCTGGGGCCCAGGTGCCGTCTGTTTTCTTCTTCTCTTGTCGCTGCCAGTCATGTCATGGGAACACTTTATTAGAGGCGCGACAAGTTATTTTTGTAATATAACTCTATCTTAGGCAAAAAATTGTTGTGTTACTTCCTTTACTTGACTCTTGGCTTTGTATGGTCCTGCCCTACGCTTTCTAGCGAAACTTGCCGGTGCAGGCACCCTTGCCGCGAGCGCCGAGTGCGGAACTTCAGCAGCCTGCTGGCGGGGTCGCTACCGACAAGCAACCTTGTCGCAACTAGTTGCAGCTCACTTAAGTTGTTGAGCGGACTCGAAACAAAGTAAGGGCGCTAGCGGCTCACTTAAGTTGCTGAGCGGACTCGAAGCAAAGTAAGGGCGCTAGCAGCTCACTTAAGTTGTTGAGCGGACTCGAAACAAAGTAAGGGCGCAGCTAGCTGCGAATTGGTTCCTCCGCGCACAGGTTTGCCATACAAAGCACGGTCGTTCAAGGAAAATAACTCGAAAACTTAAAAAACTGACTGCTCAAGCTTTGGCAACTTAGCTTTTTTTTGTCGTCTGCTTCCCGGCAAGGAGAAACCTTCTTGAACGGCCTGGTCCACACCATTATCTTCTCCTTCCCCCCCCCCCGGTAAACCTTGTGAGCGAGGGAACCTTCCTTCTTTTGAGAAAGAAACAGAGAAATAAAGTAATGATATGGAGCCCTGGGCTCGTTATTGCCTACCGGGGTCTAGTGCTGCACAAAGTGTCAGATAATATATGCGAAAAAGGATTATAGCATAAAAAACTGACAAGATGTGCGGGGCACATGAGCTTTACTGGTGCACGGGGTCTGCGCCCGGCTTTGTACAAAGGATTACATGCAACAGCACTTGTACAAAAGGTGGTTGCCAGAAAAGCTTCCGGCAACCGCGCCTTATGGGTAAAACTTACGAAGATGTTCAATGTTCCAGGAGTTGCTCACCGGAATGCCATCTTCGGTCTCAAGGCGGACAGCGCCGGGCCTAGTGACTCGTTTCACCCGATAAGGGCCTTCCCACTTCGGCGTCAACTTGTTGGAATTCTTGCCCGACTGAACGCGCCGAAGAACAAGGTCGCCTTCCTCGAGACTCCTGGCATTGACTCTGCGGCTATGGTAGCGGCGCAGAGCTTGCTGGTAGCGAGCGGCTCGCACAGCAGCCTGGAGACGGTCTTTCTCAAGGAGCAGCGCGTCATCTTGCCGCAGCTGCTCTTGCTCGAGCTCATCATAAGCGAGCACTCGAGGTGACCCGTATACGAGTTCCGTGGGGAGAACTGCCTCTGCTCCATAGACTAGAGCGAAGGGTGTCTGGCCAGTGGCTCGATTTGGCGTCGTCCTGATCGACCAAAGAACCACCGGCAGCTCCTCGATCCAGTTTCTTCCGCACTTGTGCAGCCTGTCGAAAGTTCTGGTCTTGAGGCCTCGCAGCACTTCAGTGTTTGCCCTCTCCGCTTGACCGTTGCTTCTTGAATGAGCAACAGAAGCGAAGCAGACCTTGGCGCCAAGATCTTGGACGTACTGCATGAAGGTGCCGCTCGTAAATTGCGTGCCGTTGTCGGTGATGATCCTGTTAGGAACCCCGAAACGGCAAACAATCGACCTAAAGAACTTGACTGCTGACTGTGATGTCACCTTCCTCACTGGTTCCACTTCCGGCCACTTTGTGAACTTGTCGATTGCAACGTACAAGAACTCAAAGCCCCCGACAGCTCGGGGTAAGGGGCCGAGGATGTCGAGCCCCCAGACCGAAAATGGCCAGGATAAAGGGATCGTCTGGAGAGCTTGAGCTGGCTGGTGTATCTGCTTGGAATGGAACTGGCACGCTTCACACTTGGTTACTTGTGCAGTTGCATCCTGGAGGGCTGTCGGCCAGAAGAAGCCTTGTCGGAATGCTTTGCCGACAAGCGCTCTTGCGCCAATGTGGTGACCACATATGCCTCCATGTATCTCTGCCAACAGCTGTTGTCCATCTTCCCGGCGAATGCACTTCAATTTCACACCGTTGAGTCTTATTCTGTACAGTGTGTTGTCGACAAACTTGTACATACTTGACTGACGGGCTACTCTTTCAGCTTCTTCTTGCTCTTCGGGAAGCTCTCCTGTCTGAAGGAAATGGACAATCTGCTGCGCCCATGCTGGAGCTTGTGGCTCGACAACAAGGACTAAAGGCGTATCTGTTGCTGCGGGAACATCCGCTTCTACGGCAGGAACCTGCGGCTCTGCCGGAGCGTGATATTCCCCGGCAAGCTCGCCGGAGCAAAACTTGTCGGGAGCGTCTGCTTCAACAGAACAAACCAAGAGGTTCGCCGGAGCAGACTGCTCCTCAGCACTCTTGGCGTCGATCTTGGGGACCTTCTTGGCGGCAGCTTCGGGAAGCTCTGCCGGAAAGTAGTCACCAGAAACCAACTTCCTCTTCTTATTCTGCCCAGTTGATGGTGTCACGGATGGTTTGAGTCAGCTTGAGCACAAAGATCCCTGGTTCCATAGGTAACTTTAGTGCAGCGCACTTTGACAGGCCATCAGCAATGTCGTTCTGAGCTCACGGAACGTGTTCCATTTGCAGGCCATCAAAGTGTGCTTCTAGCTTTCTCACTTCATCAACATAAGCTTCCATCAATGGACTCTGGTAGTTCTTGTTCACTTGGCGGACGACAAGTTGCGAGTCATCCCTTACAATGAGTTTCTTCATCCCAAGGTCGGCTGCGATTCTGAGGCCGGCAAGCAAACCCTCATACTCTGCAGTATTGTTGGTTGCTTGCTCCTTGGGAAAGTGCATCTGGACTACGTACTTGAGGTGCTCTCCGGTGGGTGCGATAAGCAGCACGCCAGCACCGGCGCCTTGCAGCGAGAAGGCACCATCAAAGTACATCAGCCACTCTTTGCTTGTCTCCTTGATGGGGATGCTCGTCTCTGGAATTTCTTCATCAAGAGTTGGCGTCCACTCTGCTATGAACTCTGCCAATGCCCTGCTTTGGATCGTTGCAGTGCTCTCAAACTTGAGGCCAAAGCTTGACAGTTCCAATGCCCACTCGACAATCCTGCCTGTTGCTTCTGGATTCTGCAGTATCCTCTTCAGCGGAAAGCGAGTGACAACTGTGATCTCGTGTGCCTGGAAGTAATGGCGCAGCTTTCTCGAGGCCATGAGAAGGCCGAAAAGCAATTTTTGCACACCAGAGTACCTCGACCTAGCCCCCTGGAGAAGGGAGCTGACAAAGTAAACTGGGCGCTGCACCATCTTCTTCTGCACCTCCTTGCACGTCTGCGCAGATTCAACTTTGTCGGGACCAGAGCTTGTCGGAGAAGCCCCCTGCTTGTCGCTGGATTCACTTGCCGCGGTTGCTGGCTCATCGTCCGCCTCCCTCTCCGCTACTAACGCAGCACTAACCACTTGATTGGTTGCCGCTAGGTACAGCAGCAACTTCTCTTGCGGCTTAGGTGCGACAAGTATTGGAGTGGAGGACAGGTACCTCTTCAAGTCCTGCAGTGTGGCCTCCGCTTCCGGAGTCCATTTCATTGGACCTGCCTTTTTCAATTTTGAAAAATGGCAGGGCGCGCTCAGCAGACATAGAGATAAACCTGCTGAGAGCAGCCACGCAACCGGCAAGCCTTCGCACATCTTTGACGCGCTTCGGTGCTTCAATCTGCTCGATGGCCTTGATCTTGTCGGGGTTGGCTTCAATTCCCCGCTGAGACACAAAGAACCCGAGAAGCTTGCCGGAAGGGACTCCAAACACGCACTTCTCGGGGTTGAGCTTGAGGTTGATCTTGCGTAGATTTGCAAAAGTTTCATCTAAATCTTGGATCAGGGTAGCCTTGTCCTTGCTCTTGACCACTATATCATCCATGTAGGCTTCCACATTTCTGTGTATCTTTGTCTCAAAAGCGACATGGACTACCCTTGCAAATGTTGAACCAGCATTCTTCAACCCAAAGGGCATCCGTATAAAACAGTATGTGCCGCAAGGGGTGATAAATGCGGTTTTTTCCTCATCTTCTTCTGCCATGAAGATCTGATGGTATCCTGAGTATGCATCAAGAAATGAAAGCAAATCACATCCAGCTGTGGAGTCAACAATCTGGTCAATGCGCGGCAAGGGAAATGGATCTTTGGGACAAGCTTTGTTCACATCAGTGAAGTCTATACAAAGCCTCCATTTCCCGTTCGCCTTGCGCACGACTACAGGATTGGCCAACCACGTGGGATGGAGCACTCCTCTGACAAGGCCTGCTGCTTCCAATTTCCTGATCTCTTCTGCAATGAACTCTTGGCGCTCCACCGCTTGCTTCCTGACTCTCTGCTTGACGGCCGCGCATGAGGACAGATGGCAAGGTGGTGCTCAATTACTTTCCTGGGAACACCGGGGATATCAGACGGTTGCCATGCAAACACGTCGACATTCGCCCGTAGGAAAGCAACGAGCACGCTTTCCTATTTGGGGTCAAGCGTGGCACTGATGGTGAAGGTACCACCAGGGCCGTCCTTCTTGGCGGGCACCTTCTTGGTCTCGGGTGGAGCTGCCATCGTCTTCTTGCACTTGCCGGTGGAGCTCGATGGTGCGTCCTCGACGGTAGCGCAGCACTCCGAAGAGGTGCGCTTGCCGGAGTGGGCACCAGAGCTCTTGCCGGACTTTGTCTTCTTCTTCCCCCCGGGAGCTTCAGCGGCAAGTATGTTGTGATCAGTTGCGGCTGCTGCTTCCCGGTAGATTCTGTCGGCGCAGATAAGGGCGTCCTTCTTGTCGCCGGGGACAGAGATGACACTTATCGGGCCTGGCATCTTGAGCATGTTGTATGCATAGTGAGAGGCTGCCATAAACTTGGCGAGCGCTGGACGGCCAAGGATCCCATTGTAGGGCAATGGAAAATCGGCAACGTCAAATGTGACCCTCTCAGTTCTGAAATTCATCTCGCTGCCAAATGTGACCGGCAGCATGATCTTTCCCTTCGGCTTGCTTCTTCCCGGGCTGATTCCTTGGAATGTGCCGGTCTCCTCGAGCTCGCTGTCAGGGATCTGGAGTTTCTGAAGGACCGCGGAGGAGATCATATTCAAGACGGCCCCGCCGTCAACTAGCATCTTCGTGACCTGGAGGTTGCGGATAGTTGGTGAAACCAACATCGGCAAGCACCCGACCGCAGTTACGCGATCAGGGTGATCCTCAATGTCGAAGATGATAGGCGTGCTGGACCATTTCAGAGGCTTGCGTGACTCTAAGGATGGCTCTGCTGCATTCACTTCCCGCATCCACTGCTTGAGTTGGCGGTGCGAAGTATGCAGAGAAGCACCACCGTCAACGCACAGGACCTCTGTGGCTTTCTGAAATTCCTGCTCGTCGGCCTCGTCATCATCCATGTCTTCGTCATCGTCGTCATCTTCATCCTTGTCACGGCCGCGGGGAGGTCTATCTCCTTGCCGCTGCTTGGCCTTGCCGCGGCATCCTCCTCGGCCGAGACGTTTCTTGCCGGATCCACCAGCACCTTCCTGGGCCTTCTCCTTGTCGCGCCGCTCATACTCAGCTTTCTGTAGCTCAACGAGTTGCTCAACCTTCTTGCAATTCTGGAGATCGTGACCTCTGGTGCGGTGGATCTTACAATACTGCTTGCCGGAGCCGTCCTTCTTGTCGGCGGCCGCCACAGGCTGGGCCTCCTTGTCGGAGCCACCAGCTTTAGCTTCCTTGGCGCCACCTCCGTTGCCGGTCTGCTCGACAGCTAGCACCTCCTTGCCCTTCCTCCTTCTGTTGTTCCACCGTCGGCCTTTCCTTGTCGGGGCGGCATCCTCACTGTCAGATCCTCCTGCTCCTGTATCCTCTCCTCGGAGCCTCCCCCCCTCTTCTGCGCGTGCACACTTGTCGGCCAGGGCATAAAGCTCACTGACGTCTCTGATCTTGCACATCGCCATCTCCTCCCTCATCCTTCGGTTTCGCACGTTCTGATGGAACGCGCTAATGATCGCGGCGGGGTGGACATCTGGGATGTTGTGCTGTACACGACTGAACCTCTGAATGTACTTGCGCAGTGTCTCTCCTTCCTTCTGGGCGAGCAGATGAAGATCACTTTCTTGGCCATGCGATTTGTGGCCGCCTGTAAAGGCGCCGACAAACTGATGGCACAGATCAGCCCAGGAGGATATGGAGTTGTCCAGCAAGTGCATGAGCCAGGATTTGACATTGGGCTGGAGTACCAGCGGGAAGTAGTTGGCAAGGATCTTGTCGTCTCGTCCCCCGGCAGCCTGCACCGCGATGGTGTAGATGCTGAGAAACTCCAACGGATGCGTCTTGCCGTCGTACTTCTATGGTACGTCTGGTTTGAAATTCTTTGTGCTGGGCCACTGGACTTGCCGCAGCTCACGGGTGAATGCAGGACAACCTACCGCATACGGCAGATCGCCTCGTTCCCCTGGCGCATGCATGTTAACAAAGGGCCCAGCGCGCTTGTCGGATTGACGTCGCGCTTCTCTTCGGCGCTCGATGCGGGTTCAGGCGTCTTCTTGTTTTCGTTCATGGAGAACTTAGCGCTGGTCGCGACGAGCTCGTGGGTCCGACGACGCGGTGGAGCTGCTGTCGGGGTGGACCCGGTGAGTCGGCGACTTTGGCCTTCGTAGTGGAGAGTGCATGGAAGTCGCACCTCCCCCGGTCTTGTTGCCATCGGCTCGCGTCCGGCTGTCCTGCCGCGGCAGCGAGGCGCTTGGTTGCCGCGCAGTGTCGCCGTTGGCGAAACCGATGAGGCTCTGGATAGCGGCCCTCCATTCGTCGGTCTTGTCCGCCGTCGGAGGATAATCCAGGAGTAGCTGGACCCGCGCCAAGGCTTCCGCCGGCGTGGTGGGCGGCAGCGGTGAACGGTGCGAGGAGCTGGACATGCTCGGACTCCTAACCAAGTTAGAAGGAGCAGTGTTCCGTCCAGGCGACCGCACCTCTCTGGGGCCAGCATGCTGGCATGCATGCTGGTCTTGAACGCCACGCGAACCACCAGCTTGATCTTGGGCCAGCGGACGTATGGTGCTGCGAACGCTATGACGCTGCTGGTCCCGCGCCTCTTCAGATGGGCGCGGTGGGCGTATGGACGCCGAGGTCTGCGCGGCCTTGTCCTTGGACTTGGCAGCGCTGTGGGCACCCTCGTCGATGTCCATTCTTCCGCCGGCGTCCACTCCACCATCCGCCTGCTCCGGAGGCGATGGAAGCGACGCAGACGGGGCTGTTGCCCCCGAAGCCTTCTTCTTCAGTGGCATGTCAGTGAAGACGATGAAGATTTAGCTCGCGTGCACGCCGGATCAGGTTCGCACGATCTCGACGCCCCCTACCTGGCGCGCCAGAGATGTCGGGGATGCTGATTCCACCAACACCTATGGGGACAGGGCCCCTTTCGGTTCGGCGGGGGGCGGAGGTCGCACAAAGAGCGGATCGAGGCGGTACACGCGAGCGGTTTTTACCCAGCTTCGGGCCGCACGGATGCGTAAAACCCTACTGCTGCTTGTTTGTGTGTATTGAATTCTTGCTCAGGAGCGATGGACGCTACCAGACTGAGCGTGAGAGTGTTCCTGGTGTTGAATGAGCCGAACTGGCCGAACTAGCTGAACCCTTTCTACGTTGCGCCTGGGCCTCCTTTTATACTCTCAAGGGTCACCGACAGGGGGCAACGTAGACAAGAAGGGTAAAAATGGAAAAGGATGCAGTAGGTGCAGCTACCGCTACTGTGGATACAGTGCACCCTACCTAACTCTGATGGCAGGGGACAAGGGCATTAAATGCATGTCTGAGTTGCTTAAACAGTGCAAAAAGTGACCGTTAGGAGCACCACCGTTTGCCACGATGGCCTTCTCTTAATCTCCGCTTGCCACCTCGCACCCCTAGCTGCACAGCCCCCCTGCCACGTGTGCTTGGGAGAGTCCTAGAGCGACACGTTAGCAGGTGTGCTGGAGCGCAGGCACGAAGTGGGGGTTCCCCGCGGCAAGCTCCTTGCCGCGGTCGTTGTCTTGTCGTGTTTGGGAGCTTGTCGCTCACCGGGCCTTGCCGGGACGCAGGGCGCGTCGCGGCAAGCTTTCTTGGTATGCCTTGAGTGGCCTTCCCGGCAAGCTCCTCTTGTCGGGGTCTTGTCTCTTCCCGGCAAGCTCCTCTTGCCGGGGCCTGGGTTGGCCTTCCCGGCAAGCTCCTCTTGCCGGGGCCTTGGTTGGCCTTCCTGGCAAGCTCCTCTTGCCGGGGCCTTGGTTTGAGTACTTTGTTCTTGAATGGTCTTCAAGGGAGCCACGGAGGGTCTTGGCGGTCACCCGGCAAGCCTTGCCGCGGGATGCTGCGACTGCCCGTGCACAAGTTCGGGGTACTAGGGTACCCCTACTCTAGTACACCGACACATCGAATGTCTCAAGAGAGAACTTATTACAATAATATGGCTTAAGGCCATCTAATACATAACAACGGAAGTCTTGGAAGATAAAGTGAGTCCATCAACTCCAACGGCATAGCTGAGCTGCACGGCAACGACCTAACGAACCTTACTCCTCGTTTGAAAAGTCTGCAACATAATACGTTGCAGCCTGAAAATGGGTCAGCACATGGAATATGCTGGCAATATAACACAGTAGAGCAAGAACAGAATAATGCTATCACTACATGCATATATGGCTGGTGGAAAGCTCTATGGTTATACTTTTGCGAAAAGCCAAATTTTCCCTACAACAAAGGAATAGATTTTAATTTAACTATCATGGTAGTTGAAACATCATTGAGAAGGTTCCTCCAACTCAATCCCAATTAAAGTGATTAATAACCCAACAATATTAATGAAACATGATGAGATACATTTGATAACCCAAGTACTAGATACTCAAGAATTGTCCATAACCGGGGACACGGCTAACCATGATTAGATTGTACACTCTGCAGAGGTTTGCGCACTTTTCCCCACAAGACTCGATCTCCTCCATTGGTTTTCTCGCACTACAGGGTGTTTGAGAAACGGATAACTGAGACACAGTCTTTCAGAAACATTAACTCTCTACTCCGGACAGACCATACCAAACCTACATCCCACTACCTGCTGGTCTGCCTCTTCAAGAGCTTCACGTAACTTACTCAACTATGCTAGAGCCCATAATAGCTTGTGGCTGCACACGGAAGTTTCTAGCATGAATCATCTTAGTTCCCTTTGAGCCTGGGTGGCAGTCCATAGGAAGATCACATGGGTACTCCGGGATTTCCAAAAAAATACAGGCAACACTGGGTACTCCAGGTGCCTGAATCCACCCAGATGTTAATTTAAGTTAACACCTTAAGTTGAACCATTAATTAAAAGCTCACATCTGTCATGGATTTCACTCAAACCCAAACCACGTCTACGAGCATAGCATACCAACTCCCAAGGGTTTGAATATAACAGGGCAATAGGTTCTACATCATCAACTACTTCCCAATCCACAAGTTAATGACATCCTAATCATGCAATGTTTGAGGATTGGAACTAATGCATAAAAACTAGGTGATAAAGGGGTATGATCAAAGTGTTACTTGCCTTGCCGACGATCTGCGAATCCTAGAGACTCGTAGAAACACGCTTCACACTCCGAGAATTCTATCGCAAGCAAACAATAGCATACATAAGTAACAAGCAACGATGCACAAGCAAAACTCAAATAAAAGAGGTTGACCAGAAAGTTCAAATTAAGAACTCCGGTACGCAAAAATAATCAAATCAAACAGAGCAATGAAACTCAAACGGCAAAAGAAAGAAGCTTCATTTACTAATCTGAAACTAGGTCAAATTTTAGAGTAGAAAAATCTTGTTTGAGTTAGTTAAACAGAAAGAGGGTTTCGAGATGAAACTCCAGGCGCTTGAATCGCTTGATTCTGACTAACGAGCGAAAGAAAAATAGAAACTAAGACCGGATCAGAAATCGTGATCAGAGAAAATCGTGGAATAAATCCGATAAAAGAAAACTAACGAACAGACTAACGAACGAGCGCTCGTTAGCTGTATCTAACGGGCGAAGAACCGTTCGTTAAAACGAACGTTCAGACGAACGTCCACTAACTAGAAGAACCGAGAAAAACCGGCAAAACCGGAAAAAAATCGGATCTAGGGTTTCTAAAAAAACCGGACGGTTTTTATAAAAAAACCGACGGCGAAGTCCGGCGGCTACCTCCGGCGAGAGGTTCGGCGAGGCGAGGTGCGGGCGGCGGGGCGGCGGCTCGCGGGGGCGGCGGCGGCTAGGTGGCGCGGGCGGCGGGGCTTGGCGCGGCGTGGGCGGCGGTGGTTGCGGTGGGGTGTTTGGGTGGCGGGGGCGGCGGAATATAAGGGCGGGGGCGGCGGCGGATTGGAGTAGGGGCCAAGGCGGGGCGGGGCGGAGTCCAACTCGGACTCCGGTCCGAGTGGCGGCAGCGGCGGCGCGCGCGCGCAGGAAGCGGCGTCGGCTGGGCCGGCCTGGCTCGGCTGGGCCTTAGGCCCAGTCGGGCGCGGGAACTCTCTTTTTTTAAATAACTCCACCGACAGAAAAAAACACTAGAAAAATAAATAAAAATCTAAAAATGCCAAAACAAATTTTCACCGTATAAATAAAATATTTAGAACAAGATGAACATTTTCTTGGCCCTAAAATGCAATTTTGAAAACATGCAATTTTTCTAATGCAAATAAATCTGAATAAAAACAACAAAAAACAATTTAATGATTTTAATATTTTTCCTCCAATATTTCATTTATTTTGTAGAAGTCATATTATCTCCTCTCTTTAATTTTTAATGTGAAATATTTTTCAGAGAGAAATAATTAAAATCAAATCCTCATTTCATTATTTGATAAAAGAATCAAATATGAAAACCGGGAAATCCCCAACTCTCTCCGAAGGTCCTTGAGTTGCTTAGGATTTTCGAGGATTACGGAACGGAAAAGCAATAAAACATGATATGCAATGATGATCTAATGTATAACATTCCAAATTGAAAATTTGGGATGTTACAGGCATCCCCAAGCTTTGGGTTTTAGGTGTCCTTAGATTAACTTGGGGTTCCATGGGCATCCCCAATCTTAGGCTCTTGCCACTCCTTGTTCCATAATCCATCAAATCTTTTACCCAAAACTTGAAAACTTCACAACACAAAACTTAAAGTAGAAAATCTCATGAGCTCCGTTAGCGAAAGAAAACAAAACACCACTTCAAGGTACTGTAATGAACTCACTATTTATTTATATTGTTGTTAAACCTACTGAATTCCAACTTCTCTATGGTTTATAAACTATTTTACTAGCCATAGATTCATCAAAATAAGCAAACAACACACGGAAAACAGAATCTGTCAAAAACAGAATAGTCTGTAGTAATATGCAGCTAACGCAAGTTCTGGAACCCCAGAAATTCTGAAATAAATTTCTGGACTTGAGTAATTTATCTATTAATCATCTGAAAAAATAATTAACTAAATATCACTTTCCAAATAAAAATGGCAGAAGTTCTCGTGAGCGCTAAAGTTTCTGTTTTTACAGCAAGATTAAAATGACTTTCCCCAAGTCTTCCCAACAGTTCTACTTGGCATAAACACTAATTAAACACAAAAAACACAACCAAAACATAGGCTAGATAAATTATTTATTACTAAACAGGAGCAAAAATAAAGGAATAAAAAAAATTGGGTTGCCTCCCAACAAGCGCTATCGTTTAACGCCCGTAGCTTGGCATAAAAGCAAGGATAGATCTAGGTATTGCCATCTTTGGAAGGCAATCCATAAGTGGCTCTCATAATAGATTCATAAGGTAATTTAATTTTCTTTCTAGGGAAGTGTTCCATGCCTTTCCTTAAGGGAAATTGGAATCTAATATTCCCTTCCTTCATATCAAGAATTGCACCAATCGTTCTAAGGAAAGGTCTACCAAGAATAATAGGACATGAAGGATTGCAATCTATGTCAAGAACAATAAAATCTACGGGCACATAATTCCTATTTGCAACAATAAGAACATCATTAATTCTTCCCATAGGTTTCCTAATAGTGGAATCCGCAAGGTGCAAGTTTAAAGAGCAATAATCAAAATCACGAAAACCTAGCAAATCACACATAGTCTTTGGAATCATGGAAACACTAGCACCCAAATCACACAAAGCATAGCATTCATGGTCTTTAATTTCAATTTTAATAGTAGGTTCCCACTCATCATAAAGTTTTCTAGGGATAGAAACTTCCAAATCAAGTTTTTCTTCATAAGATTTCATCAAAGCATCAACGATATGTTTGGTAAAGGCGTTATTTTGACTATAAGCATGAGGAGCATTTAGCACGGATTGCAACAAGGAAATACAATCTATCAAAGAGCAATTATAATAATTAAATTCCTTGAAATCCAGCATAGTGGGTTCATTAATATTTAAAGTTTTGACTTCTTCAATCCCACTTTTAACAATTTTAGCATCAAGATCTAAAGACTCTGAGTTTTTGGAACGTCTTCTAGGTAAAGGTGGATTATATTCAGTCCCATAATTATCAAGATTCATATTGCAAAACAAAGATTTAATAAGGGACACATCAATAAATTTTAGATCTACATCTTTATTATCATGGAAACTAGAAGAACACACTTTTGTAAAGCAATCTTTCTTAGCACGCATCCTAGCGGTTCTTTCTTTGGACTCATCAATGGAAATTCTCATGGACTTGAGAGACTCGTTGATATAGGAGGAATAGATCTAAGTTTCAAATAATCAACATCAAGAGAAATTATATCAATGTTCCTACCCAACTCATCAATCTTAAGCAATTTTTCTTCAATCAAAGCATTGAAATTCTTTTACGAGGTAATAAATTATTTAATATTAGATTCAAAATCAGAGGGTATCTTATTAAGATTTCCATAAGAATTGTTGTAGGAATTACCATAAGTATTAGAGGAATTACTAGGATACGGCCTAGGATTAAAGTTTCCTCTATACGCGTTGTTACCAAAATTATTCCTACCGACAAAATTCACATCCATAGATTCATTATTATTCTCAATCAAAGTAGACAAAGGCATATCATTAGGATCAGATGAAACACTTTTATTAGCAAATAATTTCATAAGTTCATCCATCTTACCACTCAAAACATTAATTTCTTCTATCGCATGCACTTTCTTATTAGTAGATCTTTCAGTGTGCCATTGAGAATAATTAACCATAATATTATCTAGGAGTTTAGTATCTTCTCCTAATGTGATTTCCATAAAAGTGCCCCCCACCCCCCCACCCCCGCGGCCGAATCTAAAAGATTTCTAGAAGAAAAATTCAATCTGGCATAAATTTTTTGTATAATCATCCACAGATTCAAACCATGTGTAGGGCAATACATATCATTAATTTCATCCTCTCCCAAGCTTGTGCAACATGTTCATGATCAAGTTGCTTAAAATTCATGATATCCTTTCTCAGAGAGATGATCTTAGCGGGAGGAAAATACTTAGAGATAAAAGCATCTTTGCACTTATTCCACGAATCAATACTATTTTTAGGCAAAGACAAAAACCAAGCTTTAGCACGATCTCTAAGCGAAAAAGGAAATAGCTTCAATTTAACAATACCATTATCAACATCTTTTTTCTTTTGCGTATCACACTGATCAACAAAGTTGTTTATATGGGTAGAGGCATCTTCACTAGGAAGGTCGGAAAACGGATCTTTCATGAAAAGATTCAGCAAAGCAACATTAATTTCACAAGATTCAGCATCAGTAAGAGGAGCAATTGGGGTGCTAATAAAATCATTGTTGTTGGTATTGGTAAAGTCACACAATTTGGTATTATCTTGAGACATTGTGACAAGCAAGCAATCCGACACACAAGCAAACAAGAGACGGGCAAAAAGAGGAAAATAGAGAAAGAGAGGGAGGATGGAGAGTGAGGGCGAATAATATGGCAAGGGGGAAGTGGGGGACAGTAAAATGAGAGGCAAATGGCAAATAATGTAATGCGGGAGATAAGGGTTTGTGATGGGTACTTGGTATGTTGACTTTTCAGTAGACTCCCCGGCAACGGCGCCAGAAGTCCTTCTTGCTACCTCTTGAGCACTGCATTGGTTTTCCCTTGAAGAGGAAAGGGTGATGCATCAAAGTAGCATAAGTATTTCCCTCAGTTTTTAAGAACCAAGGTATCAATCTGGTAGGATACCCTCGTTCCCTCGCACCTACACAAACAAATAAAATCCTCGCAACCAACACAATAAAGGGGTTGTCAATCCCTTCACGGTCACTTACGAAAGTGAGATCTGATAGATATGATAAGATACTATTTTTGGTATTTTTATGATAAGGATGCAAATTAAAGAAAACAAAATAAACGAAAAAGGAAATAACTTGTTGATGGAAGATTAATATGATGGAAAATAGACCCGGGGGCCATAGGTTTCACTAGAGGCTTCTCTCGAGAGCATAAGTATTACGGTGGGTAAACAAATTACTGTTGAGCAATTGATAGAATTGAGCATAGTTATGGGAATATCTATGTATGATCATGTATATAGGCATCACGTCTGAGACAAGTAGACCGACTCCTGCCTACATCTTCTACTATTACTCCACACATCGACCGCTATCCAGCATGCATCTAGATTATTAAGTTCACGAGAACAGAGTAACGCTTTAAGAAAGATGACATGATGTAGAGGGATAAACTCATGCAATATGAGATAAATCCCATCTTGTTATCCTCGATGGCACAATACAATACGTGCCTTGCTGCCCCTACTATCACTGGGAAAGGACCCCGCAAGATTGAACCCAAAGCTAAGCACTTCTCCCATTGCAATAAAGATCAATCTAGTAGGCCAAACAAAACTGATAATTTGAAGAGACTTGCAAAGATAACCAATCATACATAAAAGAATTCAGAGAAGATTGAAATATTGTTCATAGATAAACTTGATCATAAACCCACAATTCATCGGTCTCAACAAACACACCGCAAAAGAAAATTACATCGAATAGATCTCCACAAGAGAGGGGGAGAACTTTGTATTGAGATCCAAAAAGGGAGAAAAAGCCATCTAGCTAATAACTATGGACCCGTAGGTCTGAGGTAAACTAGTCACACTTCATCGGAGGGGCTATGGTGTTGATGTAGAATCCCTCAGTGATCGATGCCCCCTCCGGCGGAGCTCCAGCAAAGGCCCCAAGATGGGACCTCGTGGATACAGAAAGTTACAGCGATGGAATTAGGGTTTTGGCTCCATATCTGCTAGTTTGGGGGTACGTAGGTATATATAGGAGGAAGGAGTATGTCGGTGGAGAAACGTGGTCCCCACGAGGGTGGAAGGGCTGCCTGGGGGGGGGGGGGTAGGCGCGCCCCCTACCTCGTGCCTTCCTGGTTGATGTCTTGACGTGGGGTCCAAGTCCTATGGATCACGTTCATTCTGAAAATCACGTTCCCGAAGGTTTATTCCGTTTGGACTCTGTTTGATATTCTTTTTCTGTGAATCTCCGAAATAGGCAAAAATAGAAATTCTGGGCTGGGCCTCTGGTTAATAGGTTAGTCCCAAAAATAATATAAAAGTGTATAATAAAGCCCAACAATGTTCAAAACAGGATATAATATAGCATGGAACAATAAAAAATTATAGATACGTTGGAGACGTATCACAAACCCCCACCCTGCCCAGCGTGCGATGGCTGAGAAATCAGGAGGGAGAAGAGATGGTTGTAACATGGACTCCAAGAAAATTGGTGTCGGATGGGACTCGTGTGGGTGGCGTGTGCCGTACTGCTAGACTTGAATGGTAGTTATGGCCCATGCCACCCCACTATATCGAGCCTATGGCCCTGTTTGGATCCCTAAGTTAGAGTTAGTTTTAGTTAGTTGGGGCTCAAATAACCCAAAAGTATCCAAACATGATGGGTTAGTTTGGGTTAGTTGGATCTAACCCACCCAAAAAACTAGCCCACACTAGAGGGGCTTATTTGGGTTAATTCTCCTGGACCCACTGATACGTCTCCAACGTATCTATAATTTTTGATTGTTCCATGCTATTATATTATCTATTTTGGATGTTTAATGGGATTTAATATATGTTTTCATATTATTTTTGGGACTAACCTGCTAACCAAAGGCCAAGTGCAAATTGTTGTTTTTTTTGCCTATTTTAGTGTTTTGCTGAAAAGGAATATCAAACGGAATGAAACCTTCGGGGGAGTTATTTTTGGAACAAACATGATCCAGGAGACTTGGAGTGGACGTCAAGAAAGAAGCGAGGAGGCCATGAGGCAGGAGGGCGCGCCCAGGGGGGTAGGCATGCCCCCACCCTCATGGGCCCCTCACAGCTCCATCGATGTACTTCTTCCTCCTATATATACCCATATACCTCGGAAACATCCAGGAGCACAAAGAAACCCCATTTCCAACACCGCAACCTTCTATACCTGTCAGATCCCATCTTGGGGCCTTTTCCGGCGCTTCGCCAGAGGGGGAATCGATCACGGAGGGCTTCTACATCAACACCATAGCCTCTCCGATGATGTGTGAGTAGTTTATCACAAGCCTTCAGGTCCATAGTTATTAGCTATATGGCTTCTACTCTCTCTTTGGATCTTAGTACAAAGTTCTCCTCGATTCTCTCAGAGATCTATTCGATGTAATTCTTTTTGCAGTGTGTTTGTCGAGATCCGATGAATTGTGGGTTTATGATCAAGATTATCTATGAACAATATTTGATTCTTCTATGAAATCTTTTATGCATGATTTAATATCTTTGCAAGTCTCTTCGAATTATCAGTTTGGTTTGGCCTACTAGATTGATTTTTCTTGCAATAGGAGAAGTGCTTAGCTTTGGGTTCAATCTTGCGGTGTCCTTTCCTAGTGATAGCAGGGGCAGCAAGGCACGTATTGTATTGTTGCCATCAAGGATAAAAATGGGGTTTATCTCATATTGCTTGAGTTTATCCCTCTGCATCATGTCATCTTGCCTAATGCATTACTCTGTTCTTATGAACTTAATACTCTAGATGCATGCTGGATAGCGGTCGATGTGTGGAGTAATAGTAGTAGATGCGGAATCGTTTCGGTCTACTTGTCGCAGACGTGATGCCTATATACATAATCATGCCTAGATATTCTCATAATTATTCGCTTTTCTATCAATTGCTCGACACTAATTTGTTCACGCACCATAGAATTTGCTATCTTGAGAGAAGCCACTAGTGAAACCTATGGCCCCGGGTCTATCTTCCATCATATTATTTTCATATCAACTTGCTATTTCTATTTCCATTTATTTTGCAATCTTTATTTTCCAATCTATATCATAAAATTACCAAAAATATTTATCTTATTATCTCTATCAGATCTAACTTTCGTAAGTGACCGTGAAGGGATTGACAAACCCTTGATCGCGTTGGTTGCGAGGTTCTTGTTTGTTTGTACAGGTACTAGGCGACTTGCGTGTTACCTCCTACTAGATTGATACCTTGGTTCTCAAAAACTAAGGGAAATACTTACACTATTGTGCTGCATCACCCTTTCCACTTCAAGGGAAAACCAACGCATGCTCAAGAGGTAGCAAGAAGGATTTCTAGCACTGTTGCCGGGGAGGCTGCGCACAAGTCAAGACATACCAAGTACCCATCACAAACTCTTATCCCTCGCATTACATTATTTGCCATTTGCCTCTCGTTTTCCTCTCCCCCACTTCACCCTTGCCATTTTATTCGCCCTCTTTTTTGCTCGCCTCTTTTCCGTTCGTATATTTTCGCTTGCTTCTTGTATATCTGTGTGTTTAATCATTGGTTTTGATATTATGGCTAGCCCTTCTATCATCATTAGTACTCCCGATCATGAAGTTCTTAATTTTAAACAAAGGGAGGAAGAAAATTTAAAAGATGCTTGGTATAGAACTTGCAATGCTTAGAATAGATTCACTAGGAAGCAATCCACTTCTGTTCTTCTTCGCAATTTTTATGTAGGCATCACCCCTTGGAATAGATATATTCTTGATACCATTACCGGAGGGAATTTCTTGGGTAGCCATACTTTTGATTCTTATAATGCTATGATAGATTTGTTTGGCTCACCACCTCTATTGGTTAATGGAACTATTTTAACTTTGGAACATGTGATGCAAAGGCTTGAAATTATTGAAAATAAAGTTGCCACTGTAGAGTTGATTGAGAATTTGGATAAAAAGATCCACAACCAGATTACCCAATATGGATCTAAGGTATGAGTTACTCTGAAATTTTTTAAAGAAAAAGAATCCATAGTCAATGAAAAAATAGATCAAGATTCCACAAGAATTAATAAATGTGAGGGTATTATTACCAACTTAGGGTCTGCCTTTTCTTCCATGAAAAATACTCCAAATCCTCGTACTACTAGAGTTGCCAAGTTTATGTATGTGCCTAAAAATAAAAAGGTTGAATCTTCTAGTAAGGAAAATGTGGATCTTAAAGCAGTAAGTGTTCACCCCAACTTTTTCACTATCATTAAGAAACCTTTTGCTACAAATGATTTTTTTGATTCCTTGCCTAGGAGTTTGATCATTAATAAAAAGAAGGAAACTCCTAAGGGTTATAAGTGTTCTATTGAAGAATTGCCTACCAAAGATGATAATACCTAGATCTATTCTTGCTTTTATGCCTAGCTAGGGGCGTTAAACGATATCGCTTGTTGGGAGGCAACCCAATTTTATTTTTGTTTCTTGTTTTTGTTCTTGTTTAGTAATAAATATACATATAGCTTCTGTTTAGATGTGGTTTTATGCTTTTAATTAGTGTTTGTGCCAAGTAGAACCTTTGGGAAGAATTGGGGGAAGTTTTTGCGATCTTGCTGTAAAAAACAGAACCTTTAACGCTCACGAGATTTGCTGCAATTTTTTACTGGAGAGTGCGATTAGGTTGATTATTATTGGAGATAATTAACAGACAAATTCCTCACATCCACCAATTTTTTCAGAATTTTTTGGGTTACATAAGTATTCAAAACCTATAGATTACTACAGACTGTTCTGTTTTTGACAGATTCTGTTTTTCATGTGTTGTTTGCTTATTTTGATGAATCTATGGCTAGTATCAGGGGGTATGAACCATAGAGAAGTTGGAATACAGTAGGTTTAACACCAATATAAATAAAGAATGAGTTAATTACAGTACCTTGAAGTGGTGGTTTGTTTTCTTATACTAACGGACCTCATGAGATTTTCTGTCAAGTTTTGTGTTGTGAAGTTTCCAAGTTTTGGGTAAAGATTTGATGGATTTTAGAATAAGGAGTGGCAAGAGCCTAAGCTAGGGGATGCCCACGTCAACCCAAGGTAAAATTCAAGGACAACCAAAAGCCTAAGCTTGGGGATGCCCCGGAAGGCATCCCCTCTTTCGTCTTCGTCTATCGGTAACTTTACTTGAGGCTATATTTTTATTCGCCACATGATATGTGTTTTGCTTGGAGCGTCTTGTATGATTTGAGACTTTGATTTTTAGTTTACCACAATAATCATTGATGTACACACCTTTTGGAGAGACACACATGAATCATAATTTATTAGAATACTCTATGTGCTTCACTTATATCTTTTGAGCTAGATAATTTTGCTCTAGCGCTTAACTTATATCTTTTTAGAGCACGGTGGTGGTCTTATTTTATAGAAATCATTGATCTCTCATGCTTCACTTATATTATTTTGAGAGTCTTATAGAGCAGCATGGTAATTTGCTTTGGCTATAAAATTAGTCCTAATATGATAGGCATCCATGATGGGTATAATAAAAACTATCATAAAAAGTGCATTGAATAGTATGAGAAGTTTGATACTTGATGATTGTTTTGAGATATAAATATGGTTATATTAGTCATGCTAGTTGAGTAGTTGTGAATTTGAGAAATGCTTGTTCTAAAGTTTGTGATTCTCATAGTATGCACGTATGGTGAACCGTTATGTGATGAAGTCGGAGCATGATTTATTTATTGATTGTCTTCCTTATGAGTGGCGGTCGGGGACGAGCGATGGTCTTTTCCTACCAATCTATCACCCTAGGAGCATGCACGTAGTACTTTTTTTTGATAACTAATAGATTTTTGCAATAAGTATGTGAGTTCTTTATGACTAATGTTGAGTCCATGGATTATACACACTCTCACCCTTCCACCATTGCTAGCCTCTCTAGTACCGCGCAACTTTCGCCGGTACCATACACCCACCATATACTTTCCTCAAAACAGCCACCATACCTACCTATTATGGCATTTCCATAGCCATTCCGAGATATATTGCCATGCAACTTACCACCATTCCATTCGTTATGACACGTTATATCATTGTCATATTTCTTTGCATGATCATGTAGTTGAAATCGTATTTGTGGCAAAGCCACCGTTCATAATTCTTTCATACATGTCACTCTTGATTCATTACACATCTCGGTACACCTCCGGAGGCATTCACATAGAGTCATATGTTGTTCTAGTATTAGGTTGTAATTTTTCAGTTGTAAGTTAATAAAAGTGTGATGATCATCATTATTAGAGCATTGTCGCAAGTGAGGAAAGGATGATGGAGACTATGATTCCCCCACAAGTTGGGATGAGACTCCGAACGAAAAAAAGATAAAAAAGAGGCCATAAAAAGGGAGAAGGCCCAAATAAAAAAGAGAAATGAGAGAAAAAGAGTGAAGGGACAATGTTACTATCCTTTTACCACACTTGTACTTCAAAGTAGCACCATGATCTTCATGATAAAGAGCCTCCTATGTTGTCACTTTCATATACTAGTGGGAATTTTACATTATAGAACTTGTCTTGTATATTCCAACGATGGGCTTCCTCAAAATGCCCTAGGTCTTCATGAGCAAGCAAGTTGGATGCACACCCACTTAGTTTCATTTTGAGCTTGCATACACTAATAGCTCTATTGCATCCGTTGCATGGCAATCCCTACTCACTCACATTGATATCTATTGATGGGCATCTACATAGCCCATTGATACGCCTAGTTGATGTGAGTCTGCCTTCTCCCTTTTGTCTTCTCCACAACCACCATTCTATTCCACATGTAGTGCTATGTCCATGGCTCACGCTCATATATTGCGTGAAGATTGAAAAATTTTCAGAACATAAAAAGTATGAAACAATTGCTTGGCTTGTCATCGGGGTTGTGCATGATTTAAATACTTTGTGTGGTGAAGATAGAGAATAGCTAGACTATATGATTTTGTAGGGATATGTAGTGATCCAACCTCAAACGGTCAAATCTCTGTGCATAAGTGCCATCCCTAGATCAGTAATGCTGACACACACAGTACTTGAAGGATTTATAACAGAGTGCAATCACACACTTATTACATCGCATAACTCATAAAAGAGTACTTATTACAATAGTATGGCTTAAGGCCATCTAAATGTGATAACAGCGGAAGGCTTGGAAGATAAAGTGAGTCCATCAACTCCAACGGCATAGTTGAGTGCACGACAACGACCTAGCGCACCTTACTCTTCGTCTGAAAAGTCTGCAACATAATACGTTGTAGCCCGATAACAGGTCAGCACATGGAATATGCAGGCAATATAACACAGTAGAGCAATGAACAGGTAAATGCTATCACTGCATGCATATATGGCCGGTGGAGGCTCCATGGTTAATATGTTTTTGTGAAAAGCCATTTTTCCCTACAACAAAGGAATATATTTTATTTAACTATCATGGTAGTTGATAAACATTTAGAAGGTTCCTCCAACTCAATCCCAATTAAGCAATATTAATAACCCAACCAATTAATTTAGAGTGATGAAATCAACATGACAATCCAAGAACCAGATACTCAAGATGTCCATAACAGGGGACACGGCTAACCATGATTAGTTTGTACACTCTGTAGAGGTTTGCACACTATTCCCCACAAGACTCGATCTCCTCCATTGGATTTCTCGCACTACATGGTGTTTGAGAAACGGATGATTGAGACACAGTCTTTCAAAAGCATTTACTCTTTACTCTGGGTAGACAGTTACACCTACTTCCCCTACATCTGCTAGCCTACCACTGAAACAGGTCACGCAACATACTCAACTATGACAAAGCCTATAATGGCTTGTGGCTGCACACAAAAGTTTTAGCACGAATAATCTTATGATCCCCTTGAGTCTAGGTGGCAAACCATAGGATGATCACACGGGTACTCCGGGATATCCTAGGACAACACTGGATTCTCCAGGTGCCCGCAACCAATCCACCCAGATGTGTAGTTAAGTAGCCACCTTAAGTTAACCGTTAATTAACAACTCTCACATCTGTCATGGATACACTCAACCAATCCACGTCTACGAGCATAGCCTAACAGTATAAGCATAACGTAGAAGTAACTCCCAGGGTTTGATAATAGAAAGCAATAGGTTCTACCTCATCATCTACTTCCCAATACCCACATGTTAAGAGAATCCTACTCATGCAATGTTTGAGGATTGGAACTAATGCATAAAAACTGGGTATAAAAGAATATGATCAAAGTGTTACTTGCCTTGCTTACGATCTGCAAACCCTAGAGACGCGTAGTAGCACACTTCACACTCGGGAAATTCTATCGCAAAAAACAATAGCATACATAAGCACTCAAGCATAGATGCAAGGGTAAAACTCAAATAAGAAAATATCCCAACTAAAAGTTCAACTGAAGAGCTTCGATTTGCAAAAAGAATCAATCGAATCGGAGGTACGAACTGAAACTACGATCAAAAGAACTTCGAATTCAAATATGCTTGAAAACAAATTTTAATTTGTCAAAACCATGTTCAAGTTGGTTAACTGGAAAGAGGGCTTCGAGACGAAGATTTTGGCGCTGGTTTCACTGGATTTGGACGAACGGTTGAAAAGTTGCGAGGGTTTGAAGATCAGGGGAAAATCTGCGATAAAAGTATTCGCGGATAGGTCCCTGGCCGAAAATAAAAAGAAAAAACTATCAGATGAAAAAACTATCAGGCTAACGAACGAACGTTCACAAAATAGCTCTAAACCGAGAAAAACTGATCTAACCGGCGGAAAACCAAGAAAAACTAAAACGTGAAAAAAAACCGGATCTAGATCTAGATCTTCTGTTTACCGGAAAAAACGAGGAAAAATCGGTAAAAAACCGGTCGGCGGCGAACTCCGGCGATGTCGGGGCGGCAACGGCGGTGGCGCTGATTTCGAGTTGGCACGCGTCACGAGGCGGACAGACGGCGGCAGCGGCTTCGGGCTGAGGCGGCCTCGGGCCTTGGCTATATATAGCCTAGGGCGGCCTCGGTCTCCTTGCCCGAGCCGGCTCCGAAGTCGGCGCGCAGCTGGGCCTGCTGGGCTTCGGCCAAGTTCAGTCCGGGAAACATTAAAAAAACAAAAAAATAATTCCACCGAAGAAATTCCTAAATACAGATAAAAAACTCTAGAAATGCCAAAAACAATTTTCACCGTCTAAATAAAATATTTAAAACAAAGTGAACATTTTTTGGCCTAAATATGCAATTTTAAAAAATGCATATTTTTCTAATTCAAATAAAATAGCAATAAAAATCCAAATAAATATTTATTGGATTTTAACATTTTTCCTCCAACATTTCTTTTATTTTGGAGAGGTCATTTTATCTCCTCTCATTTATTTTATATTGGAAATATTTTTGAGAGAAAAATATTAAAACCAAGGTGATCCTCTTTTCAAATTTGAGAAAATTCAAATTTGAAAATATTGAAATCCCCAACTCTCTTTGTGGGTCCTTGAGTTGCTTAGGATTTTCTAGGATCGCAAACGAGATGCAAATAAAATATGATATGCATATGATGACCTATATATAACATTCCAATTTGAAAATTTGGGATGTTAGAAACCTACCCCCTTAAGATGAATCTCGCCCTCGAGATTCGGGTTGGCTAGAAAATAGGTGCGGGTGGTCTTTCCGTAGATCTTCCTCTCGTTCCCAGGTGGCTTCATCCTCAGTATGGTGGCTCCACTGAACTTTGCAAAACTTGATAACCTTGTTGCGTGTAACTCGGCTGGCAAACTCGAGAATTTTGACGGGTTTCTCCTCGTAGGTCAAATCACTATCCAACTGAATTGCTTCCAGGGGCACTATATCCCTCAGAGGAATATCGGCCATCTCTTCATGGAAGTTCTTTAACTGGGAAACGTGAAACACATCATGAACTCCTGACAATCCTTCGGGTAACTCCAAAACTCGGAATGGTCCAACAAATCTCGGGGCTAACTTTCCCTTAACTCCAAAACATTTAACTCCTTGGAGAGGTGACACACGAAGATATGCTCTGTCTCTGACTTCATAGACTACCTCCTTGCGTTTTGAATCTGCGTAACTCTTCTGCCTAGACTGAGCTACCTTTAGTCTATCGCGAATCAACTTAACCTTCTCTTCGGATTCTTTGATCAAATCCGGTCCAAACAACTGATGGTTTCCAACTTCATCCCATATCAACGGTGTCCCGCACCTCCTTCGATACAAGGCTTCGAAAGGGGCCATCTTTAGACTAGCTTGATACTGTTGTTGTATGAGAATTCCGCGTACGGAAAATTATCATCCCAGCTGGGTCCATAATCTAGCGCACAAGCTCTCAACATGTCCTCCAGAATCTGATTGACTTTCTCTCGGTCTGTCCATCTGTCTGCGGATGAAAGGCTGTACTGAACTCTAGCCTAGTATCCAAATTCTAGTGTTGTTGATTCCAAAACTTCAAGGTAAACTGTGTTCCTCTATCTGATACGATGGTCCTCGGAACTCCATGTAGACATACGATCCTGGTCATATATATCTTGGCCAACTTCGCACTCGTATAGGTGGTTTTTACTGGGATAAAGTGAGTCACTTTGGCCAAATGATCAACTACTACCCAGATAGAATCATATCCCGATCAGGTCCTGGGTAATCCGGTGATGAAATCCATGCCAAGCTTGTCCCACTTCCATTCGGGTATTGGCATAGGCTGCAGTAATCCTGCTGGCTTCTGATGTTTTGCCTTCACTGTCTGACATACATCACATACTGCTACATACTCTGCAATATCCTTCTTCATGCTTGTCCACCAGAACGCTCCTTCAAATCCAAATACATTTTGGTGTTTCCTGGGTGAATCGAGTATGGTGATTCATGAGCTTCCTATAGTATTAACTTCCTGATTTTTGCATTATTGGGTACATATACTCAGTCCTTAAACCATAAAGCATCGTGCTCATCCTCACGAAAACCTTTGGCTTTTCTTTTGCTCATCCTCTCCTTTATCTCAGCAATCTCCTTATCATCCTTCTGAGCTTCTCGAATCTTTCCCAATAGCGTTGACTGAACCTCCATTATTGCGACAAAACCTCGTGGAACTACCTCCAAATGAAGCTCCTTGATATCGTCAACTAACTTTTGTGGAAAACCTACGCTTACGAGGGTATTGGCATAACTCTTTCAGCTCAAAGCGTCTGCTACAACATTGGCCTTGCCTAGATGATTGTGTAGCTTCATGCCATAATCCTTTATAAGCTCCAACCATATCCTTTGTCTGAGATTCAGCTCCTTCTGCGTGAAAATGTACTTCAAACTCTGTTGATCCATGTACACATCACAATGGTTTCCAATAAGAAAATGTCTCCAGGTCTTGAGTGCATGAACTACAGCTGCTAACTCCAAATCATGCGTGACATAATTCAATTCATGCAGTCGAAGCTGTCGTGAGGCATATGAAACAACTCTTCCGTCTTGCATAAGTACACCTCCAAGTCCTAAGCTAGAAGCATCGCAATACACTTGGAAATCCTTGCGCATATCTGGCAAAATCAGCACTGGGGCTGTAACCAAATGTTTCTTCAACTCCTAAAAACTTGCCTCACATTCATCTGTCCATTTGAACTTAGTGTCCTTCTTCAACAACTCCATCATAGGTTTCGCAATCTTGGAGAAATTCTCAATGAATCTCCAATGGTATCCCGCAAATCCCAGAAAACTGCGGATCTCCCCTACTGAGGTGGGTGCTAGCCAATCAGTGACTACCTGAACCTTGTTAGGGTCTACTACTGTACCCTCTCCTGATATAACATGTCCAAGAAATCCAACTTATTTCAACCAAAACTCACATTTGCTGAACTTGGCATATGACTGATGTTCCTTGAGCTTCTCGAGAACTAAACGCAAATGCTCCTTGTGTTCCTCTTCATTATTCGAGTATACCAAAATATCATCAATGAACACCACAACAAACTTATCTAGGAACTCCATGAACACCTTATTCATCATACTCATGAGATAGGTAGGGGCATTTGTCAATCCAAATGACATGACCGTGTACTGATATAGCCCGTACCTTGTGGTAAAGGTTGTCTTAGGTATATCCTGTTCTCGGATCTTCATCTGGTGGTATCCTGATCGCAGATCGATCTTGGAAAGTACTTTATCTCCTTGCAGCTGGTCAAACAAATCATTGATCATCAGTAATGGCTACTTGTTCTTGATCGTCACTTCATTTAATGCACGATAATCCACAACCATTCTCAAAGATCCATCCTTCTTCTCAACTAAGAGCACCGGGGATCCCCACGGTGACGAACTTCGTCGAATGTAACCTTTGTCCAATAACTCCTTAATCAGCTTCTCAATCTCCTCCAGATCATTTGCGGGCATCCGGTATGGTCTCTTTGATATTGGTCCGATGCATGGCAACAGCTCTATCAAAAACTCAATGTCTCGATCAGGCGGCATGCCTGGTAGTTCCTCTAGAAATACATCTAGATAATCCTTCACTACATGCACTTCCTCCTGAGCAACTCCTGAGAGGGAATTTACTTGGGTCCTCCTTGGCGCATGCCTGAATACATACTTAATCTTTTTTTCCTCCAGAGTGGTAAGCATAATTGACTTACTGGCGCAATCGATGTTTCCCCCATACACCGATAACCAATCCATGCCTAGAATCACATCCAATCCTTGTGACTCCAGAATACTAGGTCTGAGGGGAAAACATGCCTACCTATGGTTAATGGCATCTGAAAACATCCTTGGCCTGCCATAAACTCTGCTCCTGGCGAGCTTAGTAACATAGGTGTCCTAAGAACTTTGGTGGGCAACTTATACTTATCCACAAATCCCCTTGAAATGTATGAATGCGATGCACCAGTATCAAAAAGAACGATTGCAGTAAACGAATTAACCAAAAACTTACCTATAACTGCATCTGGCTGCTCTCTAACCTCCTCCACATTAACGTGGTTCACTTGTCCCCTTTTGAAAGGGTTGGGATTCTTCCCAGAGCTTCCATTGCCATTTCCATTCTTTGCTTCAGAACACTCGGTGGCATAGTGTCTAGTCGTCCCGCACTTGAAATAAGTAATGTGACTTAGATCCTTCTTAGTGGGCGTTGCGGGGTTGGAATGGTTCTGGCTGCTGCTTCCTCCATTTCCATTCCCATTCTTGGGGCCACTGTGGTTATGTGAACTTCCTCCATTGTGAGTATGGCCTCCATGGTTATGGGCGTAACCTCCGGAGTTAGGGGTAAAGCGAGGATTCTGCTGAGCTCCAGAATTGTACTTCCCCTGTCCATACTTCTGTTTGCGGCTCTCTATCTGTTGTTGTTTGTTTTCAATCATCAGGGCCCGGTCTACCAACTCCTGATAGTTAGTGAATGTTTCCACCATCAACTGCATACTCATCTCATCGTTCAGTCCTTCCACAAACTTATCCTGCTTTGCGGCATATATGGCCACATCATTTGGAGCATAGCGGGCTAACTTGCTAAACTCATCCAAGTACTGCCCCACGGTACAGTTTCCCTGGCGTAAGTTGCGAAACTCACGCTTCTTCATATTCATTGCTCCTATAGAGACATGGGCTATGCGGAATGCTTGCTGAAACTTATCCCAAGAGACATTGTCTATGGGAAAAGTGGCTGTGCAATTCTCCCACCATGAGGCCGCGGGTCCATCCAATTGATGTGCGGCAAAGTGCACCTTCTCCGCATCTATGCAACCTGCGGTGGCCAACTCCCTTCCAATCCTACGTAGCCGGTCATCAGCAACAATCGGCTCGGTGCTACTGGAAAACACCAACGGATTCAACCTCAGAAAACGGGTTAGGTTGTCCACTGGAGGTGGTGGCGGTGGGTTGTTGTTGTTATTATTGTTGCCTTGGTTCTCGACTAGTAACTGCATCAAGGCATTCTGCTATTGGATCAATTGAGTGAGCTCCGATGGGAAGGCAAATCCGGGGTCATGTCTCGGAGGCATCTAATGGGTTTAGAGGGGAGAGATTAGAATAGAGTGAGGTCTAGTGAGAAAAAACTACCCATATGCACATGAGACAAATACATTCATATCAAACCACTCAATTCAAACAAGGGCATACAATCGATCTAGCCACCGTTATAATATACTCGGACAACTACTATATATATTGGGGGAAATACTACTAATAATATGGTGGTCATCTAGAATTTTGATCGGTGGAAGACTCCATGATATCCGCTCCGCTCCAGCTTCGTCTTTGTAATCATCATCACTACTGTCGGGGTCGGAGTCGGTGCCATCAATGATGATGTAGTCCTCAGGATAGTCGTCGTCTCCTCCTGGCATGGGGTCTCCCATGAATACTCCTAGCTTCCTTGTCAAGTCATCATTCTTTTCTACTAGTATTGTGATTTCCTCCTCATATCCATCACGTGTAGACTTGAGTTCCTCTTCAAGATCCATGTTCCTGGTCATCACCTTCTTCAGATATATCATGCTTGCGCACATTTGGTTCTCCTGGCGATGAATGTGTTGGTTTAACTCCTGGATGAAAGCTGCAATGGACATGTCCCTTCTAGTACTGATCATCTCCCATTGCTGATCTCGGCACCCACATATCTGGTAGATGGTGTCCTCAAGATCCTTGTGATAAACTTCACCGATGCATCCCATGGTGATGTGAGATGCCATGCTCTTTCCTAGACTCCAGGTTGGTGCATCAAAGGAAAACTCTATGGGCTCAGTAACTGGCATGAATGTCCTTCCTGGAACTTGAACTCGAATCATCCAACGCTCCACTTCTGGTAAAGTGGCGGTGTAGGTCCCGGTGAAGCTTGGTATTCCGATGTTCAGGTACCTAGTGACTTCCTTCAAGTGTCGTCCAAAAGGTGTGTCTTCATCAGGTTGTGCAAACTTGTTCCTTGCCCGACAAAAAAGGACACATCCGTGACATTTTGGGCCGAAAGAAAATTTTTCTGTCATACATATGCCACTTCTATGACGATAATTGTGACAAAACCCGGTATCATCATAGATGTGGTGGGGTCCTACTTCTATGACAAAAAATCATGACAGAAAATGGGCTTTTCATCCTAGGCGGGCCGGAGACGCAGCTGCATGACATTCTTTGGGCCATCCATGACGGAAAAAACTGTGGTAGAAGCGAGGGCGAGGAAAATTTCGGGGAGTTCCCGGTTACGGTGGGAGATCGGGGGCCGAGCGATGCGCGTTTCTCTCGTACACGTACGCGCGTGTGTGCGAGGCGTTGGCTCTAACTGAACCCGAGCGAGGCGTTGGGCTCTAACTGAACCCGAGCGATTGCACTGCAGGCTACGCATTACTGAACCCAAGGGACCGATCGATGGCTGTTAACTGAACCCGATCGAGCGATTCCGTCGCTACTCCTGCTAACTGAAGCCGATCGATTGGATGAACAGTGAGCATTGCAGGGGGTGGATGAACAGTGAGCGGTGGCGTTGCCTCTGGATGAACAGGACCCCGTGGTGTGGTGGAGGGCTGGATGAACAGTAGACGGTGGAGGGGTGGTTGAACATGACCCCGTGGTGTGGAGGGCCGGATGAATAGTAGATGGTGGAGGGGTGGTTGAACAGTAGCCGGTGGAGTAGCGCGCGGTGGAGGCTAGATGAATAGGAGCCCGTGGAGGCTGGAGGAGGTCGACGGTAGCCCGTGGAGGCTGGAGGAGGTCGACGGTGGAGATGAACAGTATCCCGTGGAGTCCCGTTTTGTGGTACGCCACACCCCTCCCGATGAACAGGACCCCCATTTCGACCATAGCGCTCCAACACAAGTCTGTTTGTCCGTTTTGCGGTATGCCACACCCCTCCCGATCAACATGACCCCCATTTCGACCGTAGGAGGTCCGTTTCCTCCGTTTTGTGGTACGCTTGACCCCTCCCGATCAACAAGACCCCGTTCCGAACATAGGAGGTCGGTTTCCTCCGTTGTCCGGTACGCCAGGCCTCGTTTCCATCACATATTCCATCCAAACCCTCCCGATGAACACGACCACGCATTCCATTGCCTCCCACGCGTTCCGTTGCCTCCCGATGAACACGACACATTCCGTTGCATCCCCATGAACACGACGCATTCCGTTGCCTCCCCATGAACACGATGACGACGCTGTTTCTCTGTTCCGACCCAGCCATGTACACGAGCCCTGGCCGTACGTATGCGCGAGAAGGCGTTCGAGACCCCACCCGTATGTACACATACGTGGCTGTATTTTCTTTCTTGCATCCTGGCTGATGTACGTACGTGTACATGCTACGTGCATTCCTCTACTACGACATGTACGCGCCTCTACTACGACACGTGCGCGCCTCTACATCCACCAGTATATATGTATGTACACGTTCGCGACCAGAATGACAACGCTACGTACGCTTCGACCAGGTGGGTCTCGACTGTCAAGCACTTCCTTGCCTGCGAAGATGTTGCTGGTGGGTCCCAGCAGTCAGGGGGGCGAATCGTTTTTTTGCCCGGACGCACTTCCTTGCCTGCAAAGATGTAGCTCATGGGTCCCAGCAGTCAGGGGGGCGAATCGGTTTTTTTGCCCGGACGCACTTCCTTGCCTGCGAAGATGTAGCTGGTGGGTCCCAGTAGTCAGGGGGGAAACATTTTTTTCGTGAAATACGGTGGCCCGTCTGGTGGGTCCCCGTTGTCAGGTGGAGGAATAAATATTTTGCACGTAATAACGAGGCACTTCCTTGCTGCGGCCATGGACCCAGCTGTCAGCCTCTCTATGTACAGTCCACGTACGATGGAAGCCATTCCTTGACCACGTTGACCACGCCTCGCCGAGAGCACCAGGGCGGTGGACGATGGCAAGGCCTAGGAAGGGGACGACGCGGAGCCGGGGAAGACGCGGCAATGGATGGCCACGTGTAGAGGAGTACGAGGGTTCACTGATTCGTTGCGGTGTGAGGCTGCCGTCGCCGTAGAATAACAGGGGGTGTGGGTGAGTAGAGGGATGGCCAGGACAGCGGTGGGAGTAGTAGGGGGCGGTGAGGCCTCCGCCGCATCGCAGCCAGCCACGGGAGGCAGGAGCACGAGGCACGACCGACGCTGGTTTGGGCGGCTGGAGCAAGAAGACCAGAGGTTGAAGAAGCACTACGGCCGTTGAATGGACATCGTACGGTCACTGGAGCTAGAATCGTGCATATTGACTAAGTTGACAAAGCTCTCTATCCCCATCAACTTAGTAGGCCCACAAGTCAGCCTGCTACTATACTGGGTCCCAGCTAACAGGGGGAGTATTCATTTTTTGTGCATGATAAGGAGGCACTTCCTTGCGTGCGAAGATATAGCTGGTGGGTCCGAGCTATCAGCGGCGGTAACATTTTTTTCGCGAAATACAGAGGCCCTTTCGGTGGGTCCTTGATGTAAGGTGGAGGAATCATTATTTTGCACGTAATAAGGAGGCATTTCCTTGCGTGCGACCATGGACCCAGCGGTCGGCCTCTCCACGTAAAGTCCACTACATATGCATGTCGGTCGTTGACCATGTTGACCAGGCCGCGCTGAGAGCACCAGGGCGGTGGACGACAGCGAGGCCTAGGAAGGGAACGACATGGAGGCAGGGAAGACTCGGCAGTTGTTTCCCACGCGGAGGGGAGTACGACTGTATGAGGATTTACTGGTTTGTCTGTCATCGCTGGAGAATAACAACAGGTGTAGGTGAGTAGAGGGATGGCTAGGCCAGCGATTGGAGTACGATGGGGCGGTGAGGCCTGCGCCGCAGCAGAGCCGGCCGCGGGGAGGAGGGAGCAGGCAGTCCCGCCGGAAATTGTTTGAGCGGCTGGAGCAGGAAGAGCAGAGATTGAAGAAGCACGACGGCCGTTTGATGGCCATCCAACAGTCACTACTTGTGCGTCAACCTTTTTTTAGGAAAGCCTCAAATCTGTGGAAAACAGCATACAACCCATCTGCCATTATTTCTAATAATTTACAGCCCGTTAGCTAATTATTAAGTTTTTTGGAGCCCATATTCTTTTTGTTAGCATTACAGCCCATATTGTGGCCACGGTTAAAAAATTATACGAAATTTTGCATATTTCGGTGCGGGCTGAACTGTTTTTAATCCCGAAATTTTGGCTCACATTCAAACTGATTTGAAAAATAAATGTATATCAATATAAAATCCAACAAATTCTCCACGCATAAAAATTAATGTAATTTAAAATCTCGAAATGAAAAAAAAGATATTTGAAACTAATTGCCGGTTTGATGTGTTTTAAAAATGTACAGCCCATTTCTCATTACTGATGGGCCATTTTCTCGGCCAGCCGAATGAAAGCTCTCCTCGTCTTGAAAGATTTGCAGCCCAACAGGCCTGACAAAGCGACTTACTTGGCAAATCACAAAAAAACTGGGCTATGGCCGTGGACCCAACTGTCAGCCTCTCCATGTACAGTACTCTTCCGATGGAATGTCGTTGACCACGTTGACCACGCCGCGCCAAGAGCACCAAGGGGATGGACGACGGTGAGACCTAGGAAGGGGACGACGCGGAGCCGTGGAAGACGTGGCAGTGGATGCCCACGCGGAGAGGAGTACGAGGGTTCACTGGTTTGGCTGCGGTGTGAGGCTGTCGTCGCCGCAGGGCCTGGCTAGCGGTGGGAGTAGTAGGGGGCGATGAGGCCTCAGTGGCAGCACAGCCGGCCACTGGAGGCAGGAGCAGGCGGTCTCCCCGGCTCTGGTTTGGGCAGCTGGTGCAAGAAGAGCAGCGATTGAAGAAGCAGCAGGACCGTTCGATTCAAATCCAACAGTTACTGCTGCTAGAATCTTTTGTTGACTAAGTTGACAAGCCCTACGTACGCGTCAACTTAGTAGGCCCACAGGTCAGCCTCCCAACCGGTGTGCCCCAGATGTCAGTGGGAGGAATCATTTTTTCGTGTAATAAGGAGGCAGTTGATTGCGTACGGCCAGGCCAGCGGAGGGAGTAGGGTGTGCCGGGGAAGCCTGCGCGGCATCACAGCGGGCCACAAGAGGAGGGAGGAGGAAGTCCCACTGGCGCTAGTTTAGGCGGCTGGAGCAAGAAGATCAGAGATTGAAGAAGCACGTCGGTCGTTGGATGGACATCCAACAGTCACTGCTGCTAGAATCGTGTGTTCACTGACAAAGCCTTGCGTAAACAAGTCAGCTTCGAAATCTGTGGCGTGTACAACCCATTTTCTATTATTTTTATAATTTTTACTCATTTTCTAATTCATATGCAATTTATTGCAGTCCGTTTTCCATTTTTAGAATTGTTGGCCATTTTCTGGTCAGTACCAGGGTCAAAAAATTAATTAAATACGTGGGAAATTTTGAAAATTCGCAAATTTTGCTGGGGAACGAAATATTCTTAATCCCAAAATTAATAGCCATACTAAAACAAATTTAAAAATAAATTAGTACTATGTCATGTTAACTCCAATGAAATATGTATAAGATATCAGTGAAAAATAAAAACAAAAAAAGAAACTTATATCCCATTTGCTATAATTTTTTTGGAATTTTCAACCCCTTTTGATATTACTTTTAACAGACATTGACCATACTCTTAAGCCAGGCCGGAATGCATCCCTCCTCGTCTTGAAAGATTTTCAGCCCAATAATTTGGAGAATCAAATAGGCCTAGCTTGGGTATTCTTCAAAAAGAAATACTGGGCTACCTATTTCCCCAAAGAACTGGTGCATGAGCATTTAGCTTTATTTATTCATTTATTTACTTATTTATGTTTAGGGGACCATGAGCATGTACCTGGGCTGGATTCATGTGAGAGCCTCCCTTCCAGTTAATTATGGGCTTCTCTATTGGGCCTTCATCAGTGGGCTGCATGTTATCAACCAGCGGAAAATGTGTTCCGTATGAAAAATAATATGCGCTACGTAAGGTACGGGGCACTAAAGGATCAAACCGTGCAACGACTTCCAAAACATTGTGTTTGTCGTTCTAACAACACATTTATTCAACCAACAGACGAAATATACTACTGATTGTACATTGAAAACAGCAGCAGCAACAACCAGGGCTGGGGGTGTAACAGAAGCAGTAAGCAGGCCAGAAGAGTGAAGACGCAGCTCTCTCTTCCAAACCAAACATCAGCCATCATTACGAAAGGGCTACCAAAAAAGAACAAGTGTATGCATCAAACTAAATAAAGATCCTACTACACCAAGTGTACGCATCTAACTAACTGGCTCAGTTAGACGTTACTATTTATTAAGCTGTGGAGATTGGCTCATGGCTTGAACCAGATGGATGCCTGATGGGGGAAACTCCAGCCAGCAGGTCAAAGTATGATACTTGTGACCCTCTCTCCTACTTTGGGCTGCAGAGCATGGCGGCACATATCAGGGTATGGTGCATGCAGAGACGCATGGTACGCTGTGTACACATGGTTTTGCCTAATGAACGAAACCGTGCTGCCATCATGATCCTTGCCGTCGATTATCTCCTCGTTAGTCGGATAATTCAGTCCGACAAACAGAGAGCGTGTACCAAGGCTACTTACCAGCCTCCAGTCAAAAATTCCTGAAGGCCCAGAGAAGCTGGGATCCTGCTCAAAGACCTTGCAGCAACTGTGATTGTATTTCACGAAACAACACGTCCGGTACGTGCGAACAATCATCAATCTTTCGCCGTCGTCTGGTCGAGCCAAGAACCACCTACAACTGCCATGCCGCTTTGCTTTGAAAGGTTCTGGGATTAGGAAGGGTAGGGACACCATGCGGCCTACAACATCATATCAAGTTGGAGTCAAATAAAAAAGGGCTCTTGATTTAGTCAATCTTAAGAACAACATGTTATGAGCATGAATATTTTTTCAGCAAATGTTGACAGTAATATAAGCAAGCCATCATGATATCATAGGAAAGTAACATACTATTGTAATAGCAGTTTGTAGCGATGACTGGAGTAGGCCAACAATACCACCAGCCATAGAAGGAGTCGACAGGCATGAATGAACCCCTTGTGTTCAATGGCATCAGAGAACCATGGAGGATGTATGATCTTGCGATGGACGTGCAGATTTATCCACTTACCGCAGTGACCTGTCAGATAGGCGAGACCGTGGTTGAAGAACGCAATTAGCCTGAAGTCTTTATAATTCGCAGATCTTGTGGGCACTTGGAAGATTACAACCTTGAGCAAATCAAACTTGGTATCATGTTGGCTACTATAAGATTCCGAGTATTCTAGGCCGCGGTGCCAAAGCAGTGCAGTGTTAATCGAAGGAAGGGGGATCAATCGCCGGGTGTAGACCTCCACGAGCATCCAGCTGTCGCGACCATCGACGAGCACCATCCAAGACGTGTTCACGCCGACCCAGTACATACCGTTAATGTAGTTGAGGCTGACGGGGATCGGATCGCAGTCAAGGGGGTTGATGCTCACCACCCTACGATCGTTATGCTACGTGACACGCCGTTTCTGAAGAGCAGGCGGCATCAGCAAGCAAGGAGTTGGCTTAAAAAGCTCCGGCCTGAGGGCTTTGAGTAAATGGTACAACCCCGATGAGCACGCGGCGAGCGGCATGGTACTTTGATTGTCCACACGCGAAACAATGAGCTTGATTACCTCTGTGGGGAGCGAATTCCAGCCACTCTTTCGGCGGACACTGCTCGATTCTGCCATTGTTCGTTCTTGGGTTTCGGACGAGGGGGGAGGCGCCTTAGCGGGGATGGAAGACTGGACGAGATTATGTGCGGACAAAGATGGAGAAGCGAATATGTGCTACGGGAAGTGGACAGGTGATGATGACTACAGCAGCCGCTTGACTTACGAGACACATACCAGCAGCGTAGGGTCATGTCGATGCTAGACAACTTGCTTTAGTGATCACAGTACTGGTACTCCCTACAGTGCTATGCCCTAACTTGCTTGAGTAGAGTAGTAGAGTAGGACTCTGCTCGACTACTAGCACCAGAGGAGTAGTATATTCTAATCTAAAATAGTTACAAACTTCAATGCCCGAGCATGGAACGACTACGAACCATGCTCAAAGACCGTGTCTACGTGGTGTTTGGACATGGGCGACAACCTCAACGCCAATGGTGCTGCTCCCATTGCACCGTATGTGTTTCTATCCTTCCTGTTCAAAATCATGGTAGAATTCATGATTTATTTTGTGCTTATTCATATTAAATCTCGTAGTAACTTGCTCATATATTCAACTGGCGCAACGTCCCCTACAGCCACTCCTGTTTCATGGACGGCCTGGTCGATGCCTCCAAGGAGCCCTTCGTCCACTGCTATGAGTGCCAATGTCGTTTTGTGGCTCGTCGGCGGACATGGTGCATCACCTCACGGATGGGTGCAGCAGTCACTGCTGGCCCTTGGCGGAGAACATCAAGTACGAGACGTGCGTTCACCATGCCGGAGTCGTTGGAGGATTGACGTGAGAGGGAGGGGGAGGAGATAGCGATGAACGTGAACGTGAGGGGGAGGAGATAGCGATGTCGTGGGAGTGCAGTATTTATAGCAAGTATGTAAGATATGGACTGAGTTGCACTGACTTAACTGCAGGTCCAGTTGTGTCACTGACATGTGGGCAAGACCCCTGTTGGGCCCATACATTAGTGATCCAGTGCACCTGCAGTTAAGTAACAGCTACGTGGGCATATTTGTTGGAGTAAATTACGGGGAAGCGAAGGGGTGGAAATATTGCTGGTCACAACGGATTGGACGAGCGTGGGGGGAGGAGAGTCATGCATGCATATTGTTTCACACGGGGTGGAGTGGTGGGACCGCCGGAGGGAGAAGGAGAGTTTGGCAGGCATATTGTTTCCACAAATGGAGAGGAAAAGATTTGGAGACGAACGGGCTTCCTGCAGGTATGGGGAACGGTGCATAATAAGTCATCTTGCATGCCGGGCTAGGTATAGTCTCAAGTCATTAAAAACATACACACCCCACACATGTTCATATTTCAAGGTGCACTAAATTATTGCATGCGATGATTAAGGCTGGCCATAATGGTGGTATCTTAGCTGGTATCATGCACACGGGAATAGCAAACATGCTGATGTGGCAAAGAATTAAAGAAGAGAGGGGGGTTAGAGTAACTAGTGTTCATGCATGCATTGGTAAACACATTTTTTTTTGTGAAGAACGACATCACTAGTTGATTACTTTGGTAGACTTCGAAAACTATTCCACCGCCTCTACTATCTTGCTAAGAGTAGGTGAAAATTTTGAATCGAGCCCTTTAAACTACAAGGGAGGTAGTGGTACTCTAATAGCTAACCTTGTTGTGATGACAAGATAGGACATGGAACACACCTGGACGGAGGAACTAGTCTGCATTGTACATTTAAGTTTTGTCTGAAGTCAATGTACCTCTACTTTCATGAGACTTATAGAAAAAAGTGTCAGCATTCACAATTGTCAAAGATTAGCCGTTCGGCCAATAAGGTGGCACACTTAATCACTAAGTATAGCTTTGAAAATAGATTAGATGGTATTCTTATAAATAACGTATCGCCCTGTGTGGTGAATATTGTATCAAATGAGTGTACTGGTGTGGCTGGTTAATTAATATAAGGTGGTGTTCAAAAAAAAGTATAAATTTGGTCAAACACTTTGCAAACGGTTGACGGGAGTAAAAAGGATCAGAGGGAGTATCATGCATGCGGAGTAGGCAAAAACTTTCTTGTAAAAAAAGGCAAAAAAATTGCTCATTTATAGCCGGTCGAAGTCTGAAAGGGCGCGACCGCGCGAGGGAGGCAAAGGTCATGGGAGGCGCGACATTTGACGGAATTAAGTGAAGTTACATCCATGCGCCGGCATGGCGTGCGAATAGGCAGAAGCTATACCGTCAGGCCTACGATATGGGTCTAGTAGACATGACATCTAGTGGGTCCCGCATAGTTCTCGAGAACTCTTTGGGGGCTTGCAACCGTTTATCCACCGGGCAAGCGAGCAACCCCACGCCATTCGCACGCCCTACTCGTCCCCATCTTCTATCTTACAACAGTTCACTCCTATTCGTCCCGTCCTTTCACATTAGTTCGCTCCCAGTTTTTTTTGCGGGGTACAACAGTTCAACTTCTCCTAACCCTCCTCCAAAATCCATGGCCTCCCAAATCTCCATGGTCGCTGCTGAGTACCAGGTTAGAGCCATCACCAGCGATCAGTTCATCGTCATCTACACACGTGGATCCGAGACGGTGAAATCATGGCTTGCTCACTTCCTACGCATGTTCAACAGTTCAACGGATGAGTGGGTCGCTGGGCTAGATGTTGAGTACACCATCGTCCTGGGATGAGAGAAGGATCTAAATGATGAAGAGAGGAAGAAGCCCATCGTGATCTAGGTTTGCGTACATAACGTTTGCTTGGTCTACCACATATGCCATGCCAACATTGAGTGCCAGGATTTTATGAACTTTGTCAAGGACAAAAGAGTGAAATTCGTTACTGTAGGCTTTAAGAACGATAGGGATGTCCTGCGTCGGATAGGTCTCATTGTAGGCCAGCCCTTCGATCTCCAGAAGGCAAGCCTGGTGTCCTCCCCTCAACCTTCAATCCTGACCCTGGCAGCAGCCATGATTGATCCTTCATATGCTAAACTGAAGAAACCTCATCACGAGTTTCATCATGCATGGGAGTCGAAGACATTAGATGAAGATCACATCTTGTACGCAGCAATGGATGCATACCTTTGTTTAAATATCTACAAGGGTTGGATGAAGAAGCAAAGCCCAGTGTCCGTTTCAAGCAAAGAAGCATCAGCGAAGAGGAAGAGGAAGAGGGACAAGGACGAAGTCGAGGACGTGGACTCGGACTCCGAGTAGGTGGCAGTGCCATCGCTCATGCTGGTTCTACTGCAGTGTCAAGCAGATTAGTTGCTTAGTTTATTTTCAAGGTTGTGTTGTGCTGAGGCCCCAACAGAACTATGTTTATGTTCTGTCTCGTTATTTGAACTCTTTAGTACGTACAGTAGTACTAGTACTATGTCTTACTACTGTTCTTCTTGCAGTTGGTACTACTGCTCATATCTTCGTGTTCCTACTGTAATTAATACATTCGTACTAGTAGTATAATTTGGGTCAGTCGATTTGTGAAAGAAGTTCGACGGAGTGAAGGAAGAAGACGGTAGAAGAGGTGGAAGAAGCCCTTCTAGCCATCCATGTTGCATCAAACGGCTCACATGAGTCGACTGACCCAAATTGCTCCTTTAGATTGCAGGATCCACATGGCATTCAAGGTCTCGAAGGTAGATTCCGCGTCCGCACCCGGTTTGCAGGCTCGACGCATGCGCGACCGGCTTCCGCCGCGACAGCCACCATGCGCACCTCCTCCGCGCGGGCGGAGACGACAATGACAATGTAGTTCGTCCTCGCCGGCGTGCTGGACCACGCGCTCGTCCTCCTCTTCGTACACTGCATGCATAGACGCGGCTCCACCTGTTGCTCGCGTGCTTGGCAGCATGGCGGCATCCCGTGCAGGGACTGCAGACGATGTGAGAGGGCGAGACTTCGGCTTCATGGCACAGGGATGGCGGCGACACGGCGGTGATGGGCGAGAAATTGTTGGCCGAAGCAGGAGGGCGCCAGCATGCGCAATGGCGGCGGCGGCATATTGATGAGTGCACGTGTGGGAGCTTACTTTAGTTATATATATAAGGTTGGTCAAACTTAAAAGAAAACCATACTAGTACACGTAAACATTAGACTTAGGCAGCGCTTTTATTAGTTAGTACCACAACCACGATACTGAATCCTGTGCAAGCGCGTGAACTGCGGCCGCGCGGTCGATCGAACGGTGCGTCACCATGTCGCCCTCGAAGGACATCCAGCGAACCTTTTTGTGTGTGTGAAAAAATCCTCGAATATTACTCAATTTTTTTTCCTGTGAAAGTTCTTGACGCTCCAATATTTCCATATATTTGAATTTAGCTCCAGTTCATGTTTATTTGGATTCAGACATTTTAGTTGCGCCCTAGTTTTTTTTAATACTGATTTTTTGTGTGTGAGTGAGAGAGAACGTGTGTATGTGTCCATATGTGTGTTTTGGCGGAAGGGCAATGTGGAGACGGTGTGCGTGTGATACAGACATAGAAGGTGTGAATGTGCAAATGATCATGCATGAGTGAGACATAGACTGATGCTGATACGTTGTGTATACATGAGAGAACGGTCTTCTGGTGTGTGTGTGTGTGTGTGTGAGAGAGAGAGAGAGGGAGAGAGAGAGAGAGAGAGACAGAGAGAGGAGCATCCATAACACAACAACCATCTCTCTCGATTCATCCGTCCCTCGCACGATCGCATGCAACACAGGAATCAACGCGCACATTTTGACACCCTCACCCGACCCCTGCCCACCTCAAGGCCCGCACAATCTCTTCGTGAATACCCATTTCTGTCCTTAGGTTTGTTTTCTCTCAATATCTCTCTCTCACACACACACAGACACATGCAGCACAACACACACACACACACTCCCCCAAGCACACAATTTATCCCCATCCAAGGTTATACGGCGACCACTCTCGCTTGTGCTTCTTTGCACCCCAACATGCACAACACCTCAATCTTCAAAGAGGGCATCGAGCAGATCAAAGACGGCGACCACACCGCGCTAGAGAATGTGGGGTCATTTGGAAGTAGGGTGATGTGATGACGGCTGACTAACTCCTCCCCCACCCTCTCTCTCTCTTGCACAAAATTACCAATCCCTCTCTCCCCCGCACAAAATTGTCAATCCCTCAACCCACGAGATCCTTCCCCTCTTGTCCATGGTCTTCCATCTCTCTCATCAAACATGTTGTCTCTTCTCCTTCCACGTATACAGAATCCAGATGCACACGCATCTCATGTATATTACATGTCTCCATCTTTCTCACAGACCTAACTTCTTCCTATCTCTTTCTATCTCTATCTCTCTCTCTCTCGTTAGGTTTGTCTCCTACTCTCTCGTCCACATACATACAATCTTTCCCGCCCTATCTGCTCCATCTTCAAAAGCTCTCTCTGCACGTTTCATTCACACATTGGGATATGTCAAAATGTTGCTTCTATAATGGCTGATGTAGAGTTATGGTTGTTTTTGTTGCATCCTACAAAGTAATAGCTATGAAATGCATTTAGATTCTCATTTGACTGGGATTATGTGAGTTTGAGCATGTTGTGAAGTACTATAGACCTTGTATACATCTTGGGATTCGACAATGATTGTAACTATTGAATTGTATAGACCATTACATTCGAAGTCAATAGCCTAATATATTTATTTCACAATTTCAACAAATGATTAGTTCACTACAAACTAAGAAAACAAATGTGTACTCCCTCCATTTTTATTTAAGTCCGCGTATTAGCATTGGTTAAAGTCAAGTTTTGTAAACTCTCAGAAAGCTTATAAAAATATTAACATATACAATAACAAATAAATACCATTAGATTCATTATTGAATGTACTTTCACATCATACATATTTGTTATGGTAAATGTTTATATTTTTCTATAAACTTGGTCAAACTTTAGGAAGTTTGACTTCGGTCAAACCTAATATGCAGAGTTTACTACTACTACTCCCTAGTTGCTTAGCCGAATCACTCAACACGCCACGCGGGGAGTCCAGTGTCACAAAATTTTGAGGTCGGCGGGAAAATCTCCCGCGACCCTGATTCAAGCAGTGGGAAGTTACCATCATAGCCTTCGGAATAGGCCTACGGATGACGCTTGGTAGGGGGCTGTTTTTGTAACTTCAGGTTCACCCTACCCAGCCAACCCCACCCGGCACCCAGAGTAGTACACCTGAATACTCCCCATTTTCTATCCCTACCGCAAAATATACTTCTCCACGGCACCGCAGCCTTCGTGCTCCTCCCCTTTACATTGGCGCACTCGTCCACCGCAGCACATCTCCCTCATCGATGACCTCGTACGCCGCACTGGAGCCGGTCCACCATCGTCATCATACACGGAGCCTCTTCCCCGGCATCGTCTTCCATGGTCTCGGATTTGCTTCCCGGAAGCCGGTGCCAAGCGCAGAAGTACCACCGTCGTGGACAATGAACTGACTCCCGTTGTCGACCATGACTCACAGAGGCCGCCGCGACCATCATTCTCCTCCTCGATTGGTAATGTGTGTATTGAATCACTTAGCAGTACATGTGCAGTTCCAATTTTGTTCATACCTACCCTTCAAATTTCCAGGGTGCTATTGTTCCCGTAAAAGTAATTGGTTATAGCCTCCATTATCCAACATAATATTAGCTTGTAATCGTGTGTCGCTCCTGTATCGCGCTGTGCTTGGGTAGGTTTTTCATCTGCAACCAGTAGTGTGGCAAATGATGGAAAGGTTTTTAGAACTAGCAAGATGCCCATGCGTTGCATGCATCAAGATGCATTTGTATGAGTAGTTTATCTTGTGGGAGAAAAGGATGAACGAGGGAAGGCCTTATTTGCAAATCTAGAGAGGGGTATGGGTATCTTTTTGCAAAATTCCACTTTGTTTCCTTCCTATCTGTCAGATATAAATCGGATTGCCTATACTACAAGAAAAAAAGTATAGAGAAAAAAAGTAGACAGTAAAGGAAGTAGAGATAAATATTAAATATTAAATAAATATAACAGTAGAGAAGAGAGTAGAGATAGCATGTTGAGATTTTTAAAGCGTTGTGCGTTGCGATTCTGTTGGAGATGCTCTAACATGGCAGACGAGTGCTTTAATGTTGCCCACAAGATGCGCGAGTATTACTAGCAGTATATTTTTCTTGCCATGTTGAGATTTTAAAACCACAAGTGTGAACATGCAGAGGAGCAATGAATACCAAACAAGGGATATTCGGGACATCTTCAAGGATCGTGGAAAGTTAAAGAGGAGCTGCACCGAACCTATAAAACGAGCTTTGGTAAGTAACACCCTTTCAATTACTTTCCTATAGCCTCATGTTCTTCGATGTGTATATGTTGTAGTTTATGTTTCTCTTAAGCGTGGTGTTCTTCGATGTGTGACAAGAAGAGTCTTTAATCGTCCTAATGCTTTCATTTTTAGCTTGATATAGGAAGTGGGTGTTCTCACCTTGTAGTCTGTTTTTATTTTATTTTTCCTTTTGAATTCACTTGTCCGAGTTCTGTTTATCTGGCTTCTACTAAATGGATCTCGGTTGCTCTGAGTATTGATCTAAAAAAGAAGTAACTTCATGTCAGGATGTAGTTCCTGCGAGGAGGGAAGTATGGTCAACCTCGAGATCATGTTTCCAAAATGAGGGTGGATTACACACAAGGTGCTAGTTCCCTAATGATGCTGGATTAGACACAAGGTGCAAATTCCCAGATGATGTTGGATTACACACAAGCCAGGTGGAGTTGTCAGCTGTTCGTGTCCTCTTTGGCATTAGTAAAGGCTGAAAGAAAGCATGCAGCAGCCCTTGAGAATGTAGCTGAGTTCCTGAAAAAGCGAAAAGAGCAATCAGATGCTCTATTCACCCAAGCCAAAGAAGAGATGGAAGAAGCTAGAAATAAGCTAGCAGAGGCAGAGCAGGCTAGGCGTCTCCTTCTATCTAAAACTGTTGTCAATATAAAATTTCCTTCATAATATCTAGGTTCAAATGTTTATCCAGTCAGCATGCCTGTTGTGATGTCCGTGCATCTACTGATGTGGCACAAAATGTTTTTTCGGGTCATGTAATAACAACAATTACTTTCCAAACAATAACAGACGAAGCATTGGACATGTTATAGTTCACGCGCAAGCCCGACATTCCAAGTTCAACTTCCACATCAAACTCATGTTCACAGATATCTGCACATTCATACATAATGTCCACAACCATGATTCACTTCAAAGCCAAAAAAATGTGAGGAGAGTTATAAATAAAGAAAATCCTCTACTAGTTCCTGCTACCAGTGCAAGCACAACAAGTCAATACCATGTGTAAAATAATTATATTTTAGTCATTTTTTGTGTTCTAAAATGCCTGCCAGCTCGCGGAAGGACGTGTTTCCGACACACGTGCGGATTCAATGAAGGCATGCAGGGCAGTCTTAAGCTGGTTGCACGCGGCGAGGAGGCGTGCTCAGCCGGGCCTGCAGCGAGTGCGGCCCTCTTGGCCGGCGCACCGGTTCAATGCCTGTGCTATGAGAGGTCACGTCCGTGTCAGAGGAATCACTCCCTCCAGTCCTTTTTGTTTGAGTATAACAAAATCTCATTTCCCATTCACATTTTACAAGTAAAATTCATGGACAAACTTTGACCCAAAGTACGATGGGGAATAGTAAACCAGAATGGAGGTAGTAGTTTTTTAATCAAAGAAGGGTTTCCCCTTCCGATTTTCATTACTGAAAACCAGCATCTAAATCTAAACCATAGTATTTGCCCTAGAACTACCAGGTTCAACATCTTGCAACATAAACCCATAGAACCTCCATCGCAAAAAATACCATACAACCATACGCCAAGGAGGTACGTAGTACTATGAATTCCATTTTCGCTCCATACCAATCGTTCTAAAAACTACTTACTACTTATAACGCGCCATTGAAAATCAGAACTCTTAACCCCACTAAAAAATGATATTTTAAACGTGGCTACTCGATTTGTGGCAACTGGTGAGCCACCGCGCTCCAAGTCGTTCACCTGTGGTCCCGACCATCAACTCCTATAGCTCAAATTATCGCGCGAGCTGACTATTCCTACAAAGGTGCTCCACCACATACCCGGTACCCGCGAATGCAGCAATCGTGCACCTAGGGTTTTAGGGTTTATTTGTTAACGGCACCTTTACGTAACACTCATGTGTGCGAAACATCGAGAGGCCGACTGTGTGTGTGCGCCTCTTCTCTTTGTATATGTACTCCACCGTTTGTCTGTTGTGCAAAAAATTATAATAACTACTAGCAATGTGCCAATGCGTTGCCACACGATCAAAGCAGATTAATACATATTCACCGATTTGATAGAAAAAAAGTCTAGTTTTGAAATATGTATATCACTAAAAATATGTTATGTTTCACTCAAAATATATTCCTTTGGCAGTTTTGATGAGATAAGGGAGGAATGTTGTTGGTTTCAAGATTCGAGAAGCGGAATATGTCTAATTTCTACTCTTACTAGCAAGATGCCCGTGCGTTGCACGGAACATCAAGATCTTGTGGGAGAAAAGGATGAACGAGGGAAGACCTTATCTGCAAATGTGGTGAAGAGTGCGGGTAAATTGCCATATTTTCCTTCCTATCAGTCAGATATAAATCGGACAGCCTACATTGCAGGATGGCAGGCCCACCACCATCACCAACTCTATTTTTTGTCCCTACTCCTATAAAAAGCATTATCGGTGATGATCGTGTGCCTGCCATCCTGCAATATAGGTCGTCCGATCTATATCTGACGGATAGTAAGGAAACTATGGCAATTTTGCAAAAAGATACCCACACCCCTCTCCACATTTGCAAATAAGGCCTTCCCTCATTCATCCTTTTCCCCCACAAGATAAACTACTCATACAAATGCATCTTGATGTTCCGTGCAACGCATGGGCATCTTGCTAGTTGTTGCAAAAATCCCATGTGTGTGAGAGAGAGAGGGAGAGTGGAGGAGGACGGAGTGCATGTGTGACAAAGACACAAGGAGTGTGTGTGCGATAGGTATCAGCTTAAAATGAGCCGATAGTGTGTGTGTGCACGATCGAGAGGGTGTGTCTCAAGAAGGGAAGAAAAATCTACATAGATACAAGGAGCGGAAGAGACACATGTATGCGATGGTGGAAGCACGAGTGTGTGGGTGTATAAACCTATCTAGAGGCTAGCTAGTCGATAAATGTTTGTGAAAGAAATACGAGTCGGGGTGCGAAAGCGAGAGTTTTGTGTGTGTGAGAGAAGACGGTAGTCAGGAAGGGGAGTGGAAGCAGGAATTGCGTGTGTGTGTGTCTGTGAGAGAGAGAGAGAGGAGACGGTAGTGGGTTGTCTTATCGGTAAACAAATGAATAATGTCAGTCTGGGATGGAGATGAAAAGGAGACTGCAAGAAATGTTGTGTCTACAGGAGAGAGAGAGAGAGAGAGTAATTTTAGTGGTATGAGTCATATGTAGAGACATATAGGGTGTGTGAGAGAATCCCATAGAGAGAAAGACAAAGTGAAAGATGAGTGGAGACTGTGTGTGGCAGTGAAAAAGAAAGCTTAGGTACCGAGTGATACTAGAGAACAGTAGAGACGTGAGAGATAATGAAAACTGTGTAATGTATAATGATAGGGAGAGTGTGACACTTCTCAAGGGAGACGTCGAGAGACCATGTTTGCGAGGATAGGAGAAACATGAAGTGAGCGTGCGGGTGAGCTGGAGAAAAGAGAGTGATAGCTACCTGAAGGAGCATGCATGCGAGAGAGATGGGTGTGAAAGGAGTGAACAAAAAAGGGATTCAAATATTTGAATTCGAGATGATGATACATGTAATCCATACTCGATCCAAAATTGATCTATCAAACATGCATACTCATATGAATTCACGCACATCTATGTTATTTAATATGTAGATATTACTGATCCATACATTTTAGTAGAACATAATTTGGTTAAATTTTTTCGAATTCAACCTTAAGATTTCGAGATCGTTGTATTTGTAAATCATATTATACATATAAAGGAGCAGCATTCTTGGTTGTGCTTTTGAAAGTATATATAAAAAAAATGATGTATATAGAATGTAATTCCAATTGAAAATGTATCCTGCCCGAAAAAATAGAATACAAACGGGATTCGAATTGAGTTGGCACAGTAAACGTGCACTCTACAAAATTTGAACGAAGCGGGGAAAGTCACAGTAACCGCCCGAAACCAAAATCTGCGAGATGGAAATCACTACTGCCTATCCCTGCCATGCAAAGTCTATCTGCTGGATTTCTATAGGTTTCGATAGGGTAGGTTTGTAATTTCACCCAAATGTGACGTAACCACCTCTCACCCGGATTCATACACGGTGGGTGCCAAAACACAGTGTGTCCTCGGCCGAAATCGACTCCCTCCCCGATTCATATTCATACACGGTGGGCGCCAAAAACAAACTCTCGTCGGCAAATATTTGGTGTATGCGAGATTACCGTCCTATCCCCAACCGACTAATGTTGCTGTGATGTAGTAGAAATTTGAAACGGGGGCTATGTTTGTAAATTTCCTCGCATTTGAGACAAGCGCGCCCTGAATACATGGTTCCCCCTTCCTCACTACCTCCCTTTTCCCCATTCGTACTACGTGGGCAACAAAACAGTCTCTCCACCCCACCCTCCTCCGTCCGCCAACCCATCCACCGCCGTCCTCCTCCACCATGCCGGAGTTGATACCCCGACGCCGCCGTCCATTACAAGAGATTGACCTCTCTCATCCACGGCTTCGGACCGGGATCCTTGCATCCCGTCCTCTCGCTTCATCCCTGCCGTCATCCACCTTGCCGGCACCACTCCTACGACCATCTCGTCCACCGTGCCCCGCCGCCACCGTCTACCCTCCTAGTTCTGCTTCCATGCTGCCGACAGCCATCGCTATTGCAGCACCGTCAAATTCTTAGTAGATGCTTACACGGCGCCGCACCAGAGGCGGTACTCTTTCGTATCTGCTCAACTTATTTATTGCAGCAAGAAAATAGATCGCCAATGCTTTACTCTGATTTCTTGTCTTGGTTGCGAAGTTGCCTTTGTCCGGTTTGCACCTTCAGATCCTCCATGGCATGCTCAACACTATACTCCCAATGCTTATGGTTTTCCCCTTTTATATTCCACACTAGTTAAATCACAACAGACTAAATTTCAAAATTGGGTCAGTCGATTTTTCAGAGCTCGCCGGAGTTCGCCGGTGCGATCGAAGGGGCTCGGTGGTTGTGGGGCCTCACCGAACAAAGAAAACTCGACGCGGGTGGGGGTTTGGGCGGGGTGGGGTGTGGGGGTGGCGGAGGAACACAGGCGATGGGGGCCGGTGGTCCGGCCGGCAGCCCGTGCGGTGTTCTGTATGGGAAGAATAAGAGACGAGGAAGAAGAAGGGTTAGGAGACGTAGGATCTTCATCCAACCGCCTGAAAATGGTCGAGAGACAGCTAGGAGTTGCAGTCTTAATGCGCTCTGGTTCATCATGTGTGGGCACTGCGCAACCAACATTTTATTATCCAAAATATGCTTGCTCTTCTTTACCATGTTCCTCTTTCGTTCTTCTTTAATATGCACTCTCTCCATTCCTAAATACAAGTCTTTGTATAGATTCCACCATGGACTACATATGGAGCAAAATGAGTGAATCTACACTCTAAAATGTATCTGGATACATCTGTATGTGATCCATAGTGGAAATCTCTACCAAGACTTATATTTTGGAACAGAGGGAGTATGATAGTAGTACAGTAAGTTCCTTGTACTGAAGATGAGCAGGGACATTTGCAGTGTGGAGGTCTATACGGTCGGTTGTGATGGACACTTTGAGCCTCTTTGATTCGTAGGATCTTGTAAACATAGGAATAGGATTTGCAGTGGCCTGCCCACTTGAATCCTATAAGAATAGCAAGGAAATGCGGGGAGCTATGTCGCCTTTGAGAGATACACTGATATTAACAGTACCGCACCTTCACTTGAAGAGAGCTGGTATCCGAAGCCTTTCTAGCCGTACTGGCAATACTAGCACATATATTCCAGCAAGTTCCACTTTGCTGATTTTACTCTGATGCTTAAGGTTTTACGGTTATATCTACACTATGATCTGTGTAGCTGCTTTGTGTCGCACTAGCAGCAGTCCACTCTTGAAGCTAAACACTGCAATGACTTACAAAATTGGCACTAAGGCATTGAGTGCCATTCTGGATGCAATGAAACTCATACGCTCCCCACATGTTGATTCTTGTTCAGAATATGATCCTAATGACTATTCTAACCTCGAGGAGTCAAAGGCAGATGGCTCGTCCTGTTCACCCATCAAGGTGCCTGTTCTAATTTGGCAATGTTTTATTGGTTGCGGCTATCTTGCATATGTTGTCTTGCATTTCTTCTACTTTGTTGCACCGCCATCTGCTTAGTTTACTCATCATATATGTCGAGATGCCATGCCCATCCATTATCAATACATATTCCATCTGTCATCATACCACGTTTTTTTCACTCAAATGTTGTTATTGTGCATCAGACATCAAAAAGGAAGAGGGTGATTGCTGAACCTGAAGGAGCACCAGCAAAGTCCTTGAAAATTTTGGTGGTGTCAGAGAAATCAGACAACACCCCACTTATATTGGTTGTACAACTAGTGACAAAACATAGGACCGACTCCAGCAGACTGTACCCATACTTCACTGGCCACACCACTAGCCCCACTACACAGGACCTGCACTCCAGCAAAAGGTATACCGATTTCATTTGCCATAGCACCAGCTGTACCACAGAAAAATCCCACTCTAGCAAAATGTACAGCAAGTCCACCAGCCAAAGACCTATCCCAACTGCAGATACGGCCTATTCCTGCAGATTGGAACCCCATTCCATTTATTCCCAGTTTAAAAGACAATGCTTTCAATGTTGTTAGGGACTATGTGCATATATTCCCATCATGGGAAGATTATTGTGAAGACAGACACCATTTTCACATCTTCCTGTCCAACTTACGTGTAAGTGCTATTATTCATGGTTATTATTTTCCTGTTTTCTACTGATTGAACACATCAATGATTTACCTTACATTGTTGTAACTAGGCGAGGGTCAATCTGGATAGTCATGACGAGCAAAGCTTGCTTGTGCTTTTCAAGGAAGCATTGCAACAGTATCGGTGTTACCTGAGGAAATCACACTTTGATGGCAAGTCTATAAACGAATTTCCGGTGAAGTCTCCTTTGCTAAATTTAGAAGACATTGAATGGAAAAACCATGTTATGCACTGATCTCGTTCCCAGGATGAGGTACTGTATATGAAATCACATGACAATTTGAACTTTTACTTTTCCGCATGTGCCTTACGGATCTTTTTTGCAGGAAATCTGCTCGAAGAAGAATTCTGGTTTGACAAGAACGACAGGATATCGCAAATATGCTGCCCACTGCTTTGCTCTTGTTAGTACCTGTTGTCCTGTATCACTGTACTTGCATACATACCTGGTTCATTATGTGACAGCAGTATGCATGATAGCTTGCTTATCAATTGTTCGCTCCAAATTATCTGATCTGTATGAATGGTTACATTAGTGTAGAATATATCCAATGCCAATTTTTTTAGCTCTGCATTGTTCTTGTAAGTACATGTTGTCCTTTATTAGTGTACTTATAATGACAGGTAGTTGTTCATGTACCATCACTCTGCAGCTTATTTTCCTTTGCCCTCCATTTTCTACACATCAGATCTATATTTACTCTTACCATAAGGTTGGTACTGAAGAAGTTTAGCTGTGCATTGCTCTTGGTTGTACCTTTTGCCTGTATCGCTGCACTTACATTTATAGCTACTTGGTTATGTAGCATCACTCTTCATCTTATCTTAAATATTCTCCATTGTTTCGTATATTATCACATCTATATTTACTCTTAACAAAATGTAGAATAAAGGCAATGCTTTTGAAGAAGATTCTGTGGTAAACTTCTTGAATTGCCCCCTCCCCATCAGCATGGACAAGGCCTTTATAGAGCCTGTCTTCACCAATAATGTAAGTTTGTCCATCTCAAGCCTTCAAACTTTGTTGTATATATTTGGTTAGGCATGACTGCAACAGCTATTTATTTTTGGTGTTTGCATCAAATTGCTTGTTTAAAGTTTATTATGTAGTTCATAAACAAAAGTTTGTCCTTTCTCAATTTAAGTTTTCAGTTGTACAACCAAGTTCCTTCTTCATACCATGTAAATTAAACTATACAGAGCAAGTGATCTTCTTTTGCACTGCATGTATGCTTCTGTTCTTCATCCGTAATCCAGTGGTGTGGTGAACCTACCCACTACAGCACAATGTCATATTCTGCAATGTCTTAACTATGAACAATGTCATATCATTCTACTATTATTTAAACTGTCTCTTTATTTGCCAATCTGAAAATGGTATAAATTGACAGCACACTAACCATTGATACTTATGAGTTCTTGATCTGTAATCCAGTGGTGTCGTGAAGCTGCCAACTCCTTCACAATGTCATTTCCTGCCATGTCTTGACATGAACAATACCATATTGTGTTAATGCAATTTGAAACTGTGTCACTTTATTCGTCAGTAAGAAATGTGATGAATTGTCAGCACTGATACTTTTATGTGCAAAACCTGTCATCTGTCTGCTTGTTTATCTTTCAGAGTGAGGAAGATATAAGTGTTGAACAAGCACAATCTCATCATCTTGCTCAGCTGCTTGCGCTGCAGCTCCCCAGTAGGGCTAACCTTTCTCGAACTCTATTGAAGTGATGTCGGTTTTGTATATTATTTTGTCGGCGTGTTTATTTGCACTGGTGGCAATCTTTGATGCCCCGTGTATGTAATCTGCTATCTGCTTGTGCTTTATTATCATAGTGGTGAACTTTGATGCCCAGTGGATGTAATATGCCGTAATTTCTTTATTGTATAGTCTAGGTTTTTTCTTATTCACGATGCTGCAGTTATTTTACTGTATATACATCATGTCTTCGTAGTAACCGGCCAAACCGTAAAATTACGGTACATAATCGGGCCGTCATGCAATCACGATGTAGGTTGGGCCTGAAACGTGCCGAATAGCTCACGGGCCAACAGCAGTCTGAAATGAACCCCGGCCCATGATTGTGCGAATCAAATCACGGGCTTTTAACAAGCCAAAATTGTCTCGGTCCTTGTTTGGCCCAATCAGATATCGGCTGCGAGCAGGCCGGATGCAAACCGGGCCGTAGTTAGGCCCAACTATATGACGGGCTTTTAATAGGCCGATATTAATATAGGGTCGAAATGTTAAAGGGGCCCTTAACAGGCCAAAACTAATATCAGCTCGAATTACTAAGTGGGCCTTTAGCAAGTGGGCCCAAAAGCATAGTGTCCAGTTGACGGGCCAAATCTGATATGGGCCATAATTGAGCCCAAAGCCTCTTAAAGGGCCAGACCTGATCTGGGCCGTAATTTGGCCCAAAACGTGGTAGGCTTTTAATGGGCAGGATCTCATATGGGCCACTATTAGGCCCGGAGCGTGGCAGGCCATTAATGGACCGGATCAAATATGGGCCGGCATTTGGCCCAAAACATGGGAGCCAGTTAATGGGCCGACCTACTAGGGTCCTCAAAATCTTGTGGGCCTACAGCTGGGCCGGCCCATTAATGTCGGCGAAATCTTGTGGGCCTTTAGCTGGGCCGGCTCATTATGATCCGCAAGAATCTTGTGGGCCTTTACCTAGGCTGGCCTATTATGGCACACAAAAATCTTGTGGGCCTTTACCTGGGCCGGCCCATTATGGCCCACAAAATATTGTGGCGCTTTAACTGGGCCAGCCCATTATGGTCCGCAAAATCTCGTGGGCCTTTAGCTAGGCCGGCCCATTATGGTTCGCAAAATCTTGTGGGCCTTCAGTTGGGCCGGCCCATTTAAACTTGATGGGCCGATCCATGTGTCAACATATCATAGGCGCGTCTTGCCCATTGGATGAGTGACACCTGTGCCAACGCGGACCTGAGACGTGTCTTGTCCAGCCAATGATGATTTTACATGTGGAAAATCCCCATTGGTCGAGGCTGTTAATGGGTTATCGGATCCAAAACCCGACCCGATAGCTTAACGACATTCCGTTACGGTGGATGCCACGTGTCGGACACCCTTGATGAAATCACTTTTGTGACGCGCGATTTATCATCATGGAAGTGGACACTTCCGTGATGCTAATTTTGGTAATGTCATGGAACACTACTACGACAGCACATGTATGACTATCTTGATTCTGTCATAAATTTGTCATGGATGTACATGCATGACAAAAAACGCGACCTACTGTGACAAGCACGTGTCATCACGGAAGTGTATTTTTTTGTAGTGTTGGGTCCGCCATCTATAGAGTGGAAAATGGAGAGGAGTAAGAAATGGGTAGAAATGAGTGTCCTATGGCTTATCTTAGTGGTCATGTCCTACAATCAGCGTGTGCTCTGATACCATCTTGTAGCGATCCAACCTCAAATGGTCAAATCTCTGTGCATAAGTGTCATTCCTGAATCGGTAATGCTGACACACACAATACTTGAAGGATTTAAAACAGAGTGCAATCACAAACTTATTACATCGAATAACTCATAAAAGAGTACTTATTACAATAATATGGCTTAAGGTCATCTAAATACGATAACAGCGGAAGGCTTGGAAGATAAAGTGAGTCCATCAACTCCAACGGCATAGCTGAGTGCATGACAACGACCTAGCGCATCTTACTCTTCATCTGAAAAGTCTGCATCATAATATGTTGCAGCCTGATAACGGGTCAGCACATGGAATATGCTGGCAATATAACACAATAGAGAAATGAACAGGTAAATGCTATCACTACATGCATATATGGCTGGTGGAGGCTCTACGGTTAATATGTTTTTGCGAAAAGCCAATTTTTCCCTACAACAAAGGAATATATTTTATTTAACTATCATGGTATTTGATAAACATTGATAAGGTTCCTCCAACTCAATCCCAATTAAGCAGTATTAATAAACCAACCAATTAATTTAGAGTGATGAAATCAACATGACAATCCAAGAACCAGATACTCAAGATGTCCATAAACGGGGACGCGGCTAACGATGATTAGTTTGTACACTCTGCAGAGGTTTGCACACTTTTCCCCACAAGACTCGCCCTCATCCATTGGATTTCTTGCACTACATGGTGTTTGAGAAATGGATGATCGAGACATAGTCTTTCAGAAGCATTCACTCTTTACTCTGGGTAGACAGTTACACCTACTTTCCCCTGCATCTGCTAGCCTACCACTAAAAGAGGTCACACAACATACTCAACTATGCCAAAGCCCATAATGGCTTGTGTCGGCACATGAAGGTTTCTAGCACGAATAATCTTATGGTCCCTTTGAGCCTGGGTGCCAAACCATAGGATGATCACACAGCTACTCCGGGATATCCTAGGACACCACTGGATTCTCCAGGTGCCCGCAACCAATCTCCCCAGATGTGTATTTAGGTAGCCACCTTAAGTTAACCATTAATTAACAACTCTCACATCTATCATGGATAAACTAAACCAATCCATGTCTACGAGCATAGCATAGCATTATAAACATAACGTAGAAGTAACTCCCAGGATATGATAATAAAAGGCAGTAGGTTCTACCTCATCATCTACTTCCCAATACCCACATGTTAAGAGAATCCTACTCATGCAATATTTGAGGATTGGAACTAATGCATAAAAACTGGGTATAAAAGAATATGATCAATGTGTTACTTGCCTTGCTGACGATCTGCAAACCCTAGAGACTCGTAGTAGCACGCTTCGCACTCCAGAAATTCTATCGCAAACAAACAATAACATACATAAGCACTGAAGCATAGATGCAAGGGTAAAACTCAAATAAGAAAAGATCCCAACTGAAATTTCAACTGAAGAGCTTCAATATGCAAAAAGAATCAATTGAGTCGGAGCTACGGAACTGAAACTACGATCAAAAGAACTTCAAATTCAAATCTGCTTGAAACCAAATTTTAATTTGTTAAAACCATGTTCTAGTTCCTTAACTGGAATGAGGGCTTCGAGATGAAGATTTTGGCGTTGGTTTCACTGGATTTGGACGAACGGTTGAAAAGTTGCGAGGGTTTGAAGATCAGGGGCTAATCTGCGATAAAACGATTCACGGATAGGTCCCTGGCCGAAAATAAAATAAAACAAAAAAACTATCGGCCGAACGTCCGCTAACAGAGACTAACGAATGAATTTGTTCGTTATTAGATCTAAATGAACAAATGTTCACAAAATAGCTCTAAACCGAGAAAAACCGTTATAACCGGCGGAAAACCGAGAAAAACCGAACCGTGAAAAAAACCGAATCTAGATCTAGATCTAGGGTTTACCGGAAAAATCAACGAAAAACCGGAAAAAACCGGTTGGGGCGAACTCCGACGACGTCGGCGGGTGGCGGCGGCGGCGTGGAATTCGAGGCGGCATGCGTCACGAGGCGGGCGGGCGGCAGCTTGCGGTTGAGGTAGCCTCGGGCCTTGGCTATATATAGCCTGGGGCACCCTCGGTCTCCTGGCCCGAGCCGGCTCCTAAGTCGGCACGCTGCTGGGCCGGCTGGGCTTCGGCCCAGTTTGGCCCGGGAAACATTTTTAAATAATAATTCTGCCGAAGAAAATCCTAAATAAATATAAAAGAAAATCTAAAAATGCAAAAAACAATTTTCACCGTCTAAATAAAATATTTAGAACAAAGTGAAAAAAATTCTGGCCTACAAATGCAATTTTGAAAAATGCATATTTTCTAATTCAAATAAAATAGCAATAAAAATCCAAATAAAATATTTATTGTATTTTAACATTTTTCCTCCAACATTTATTTTATTTTGGAGAAGTCATTCTATCTCCTCTCATTTATTTTATATTGGAAATATTTTGGAGAGAAAAATATTAAAGCCAAGGTGATCCTATTTTCAAATTTGAGAAAATTCAAATATGAAAATAGTGAAATCCCCAACTCTCTATGTGGGTCCTTGAGTTGCTTAGGATTTTCTAGGATCACAAACGAGATGCAAATAAAATATGATATGCATATGATGTCCTATATAAAACATTCCAAATTAAAATTTGGGATGTTAGATGACAACTTTCTTTGGCCATGTTATTCTGAGAAGACATGATTGCTTTGTTAGTATGCTTGAAGTATTATTATTATTCTTATGTCAATATTAAACTTTTGTCTTGAATCTTTCGGATCTGAACATTCATGCCACAATAAAGAAAATTACATTGAGAATTATGCTAGTAGCATTCCAAATCAAAAATTCTGTTTTTATCATTTACATACTCGAGGACGAGCAGGAATTAAGCTTGGGGATGCTCGAGATGTCTCCAACATATCTATATTTTTTTATTGTTCCATGCTATTATATTATCTGTTTTGGATGTTTAATGGGATTTAATATACCTTTTTATATTATTTTTGGGACTAACCTACTAACCAAAGGCCCAATGCAAATTGCTGTTTTTTTTGCCTATTTCAGTGTTTCACAGAAAAGGAATATCAAACGGAATCCAAACGGAATGAATCCTTCAGGGAGAGTTATTTTTGGAACAAATGTGATCCAGGAGACTTGTAGTGGACGTAAAGAAAGAAGTGAGGAGGCCACGAGGCAGGAGGGCGCGCCCCCAACCTCGTGGGCCCCTCGCAGCTCCACCGATGTACTTCTTCCTCCTATATATACCCATATACCCCGAAAACATCTAGGAGCACCACGAAACCCTATTTCGACCGCTGAAACCTTCTGTACCCGTGAGATCCCATATTGGGGCCTTTTCCGGCGCTCCACCAGAGGGGGAATTGATCATGGAGGGCTTCATCAACACCGTAGCCTCTCCAATGATGTGTGAGGAGTTTACCACAGACCTTCGGGTCCATAGTTATTAGCTAGATGGCTTCTTCTCTCTCTTTGGATCTCAATACAAAGTTCTCCTCGATTCTCTTTGAGATCTATTCAATGTAATTCTTTTTGCGGTGTGTTTCTCGAGATCCGATGAATTGTGGGTTTATGATCAAGATTATCTTTGAACAATATTTGATTCTTCTCTGAAATCTTTTATGCATGATTTAATATCTTTGCAAGTCTCTTCGAATTATCAGTTTGGTTTGGCCTACTAGATTGATTTTTCTTGCAATGGAAGAAGTGCTTAGCTTCGGGTTCAATCTTGCGGTGTCCTTTCCCAGTGACAGTAGGGGCAACAAGGCACGTAATGTATTGTTACCATCGAGGATAAAAATATGGGGTTTATATCATATTGCTTAAGTTTATCCCTCTACATCATGTCATCTTGCCTAATGTGTTACTCTGTTCTTATTAACTGAATACTCTAGATGCATGCTGGATAGCGGTCGATATGTGGAGTAATGTAGTAGATGTAGAATTGTATTGGTCTACTTGTCGCGGACATGAAACCTATATACATGATCATGCCTAGATATTCTCATAATTATTTGCTTTTCTATCAATTGCTCGACAGTAATTTGTTCACCCACCGTACAATTTGCTATCTTGAGAGAAGCCACTAGTGAAACCTATGGCCCTCGGGTCTATCTTCCATCATATTATTTTCATATCAACTTACTATTTCTATTTCCGTTTATTTTGCAATCTAAATCATAAAAATACCAAAAATATTTATCTTATTATCTCTATATGATCTCACTTTCGTAAGTGACCATGAAGGGATTGACAACCCCTTTATCCCGTTGGTTGCGAGGTTCTTGTTTGTTTGTGCAGGTACTAGGTGACTTGCATATTACCTCCTACTATATTGATACCTTGGTTCTCAAAAACTGAGGGAAATACTTACGCTACTGTGCTGCATCACCCTTTCCGCTTTAAGGGAAAACCAACGCATGCTCAAGAGGTTGCAAGAAGGATTTCTGGCGCCGTTGCCGGGGAGGCTACACACAAGTCAATACATACCAAGTACCCATCACAAACTCTTATCCCTCGCATTACATTATTTTTGTACGTACTCCATGCATGCACCGCGCCAGAACCTATCCTCTCATTACTCTAGGGAAAATCGTTATTTCTATCTATCGGTCGTGCCATGGAGCAGAACCAAATTTTACAAGTTACAAGTTCAAAAGGAAAACCTTGCCGTGTTTGCGTCGCACCCCGCTGCCCACATGGTTGGTCCGGCACGCCACTCAAGGGGGAATGCGTGTTGTGTTGCATTTTCACTTACAAGTGGGACCGCAGTTGAGCAAACCGACTATCGGCAAACCCCCACCCTGCCCAGCGTGCGATGGCTGAGAAATCAGGAGGGAGAATATATTCTTGTAGCATGGACTCCAAGAAAATTAGTGTTGGATGGGACCCGTGTGGGTGGCCTGTGCCGTACGACTAGACGTGAATGCTAGTTATGGCCCATGCCACCCCACTATATCGAGCCTATCGCCCTGTTTGGATCCCTAAGTTAGAGTTACTTTTAGTTAGTTGGGGCTCAAATAACCAAAAAGTATCCAAACATGATGGGTTAGTTTGGGTTAGTTGGATCTAACCCACCCAAAAAACTAGCCCACACTAGAGGAGCTTATTTGGGTTAATTCTCCTGGACCCACTGATACATCTCCAACGTATCTCTAATTTTTGATTGTTCCATGCTATTATATTATCTGTTTTGGATGTTTAATGGGCTCTAATATACCTTTTTATATTATTTTTGGGGCTAACCTACTAACTAAAGGCCAAGTGCAAATTGCTGTTTTTTGCCTATTTCAGTGTTTCACGGAAAAGGAATATCAAATGGAATCCAAACGGAATGAAACCTTTGGGAGAGTTATTTTTGGAACAAACGTGATCCAGGAGACTTGGAGTGGACGTCAAGAAAGAAGCGAGGAGGCCATGAGACAGGAGGGCGCGCCTAGGGGGTAGGCGCGCCCGCACCGTCATGGGCCCCTCGCAGCTCCTCTGACGTACTTCTTCCTCCTATATATACACATATACCCCGAAAACATCCAGGAGCACCACGAAACTCCATTTCCACCGCCGCAACCTTCTGTACCCGTGAGATCCCATCTTGGGGCCTTTTCCGGCGCTCCGCCGGAGGGGGAATCGATCACGGAGGGCTTCTACATCAACACCATAGCCTCTCCGATGATGTGTGAGCAGTTTACCACACGCCTTCGGGTCCATAGTTATTAGCTAGATGGCTTCTTCTCTCTCTTTGGATCTCAATACAAAGTTATCCTCGATTCTCTTGGAGATCTATTCGATGTAATTCTTTTTGCAGTGTGTTTGTCGAGATCTGATGAATTGTGGGTTTATGATCAAGATTATCTATGAACAATATTTTATTCTTCTATGAAATCTTTTATGCATGATTTAATATCTTTGCAAGTCTCTTTTAATTATCAGTTTGGTTTGGCCTACTAGATTGATTTTTCTTGCAATGGAAGAAGTGCTTAGCTTTGGGTTCAATCTTGCGGTGTCCTTTCCTAGTGACAGCAGGGGCAGCAAGGCACGCATTGTATGGTTGCCATCAGGGATAAAATGGGGTTTATATCATATTGCTTGACTTTATATATCCCTCTACATCATGTCATCTTGCCTAATGCGTTACTCTGTTCTTATGAACTTAATACTCTAGATGCATGTTGGATAGCGGTCGATGTGTGGAGTAATAGTAGTAGATGCAGAAGCGTTTGGGTCTACTTGTCGCGGACGTGATGCCTATATACATGATCATTCCTAGATATTCTTATAATTATTCACTTTTCTATCAATTGCTCGACAGTAATTTGTTCACCCATCGTAGAATTTGCTATCTTGAGAGAAGCCACTAGTGAAACCTACGGCCTCCGGGTCTATCTTCCATCATATTATTTTCATATCAACTTGCTATTTCTATTTCCGTTTATTTTGCAATCTTTATTTTCCAATCTATATCATAAAAATACCAAAAATATTTATCTTATTATCTCTATCTGATCTCACTTTCGTAAGTGCCCGTGAAGGGATTGACAACCCCTTTATCACGTTGGTTGCAAGGTTCTTGTTTGTGCAGGTAATAGGTGACTTGCATGTTACCTCCTACTGGATTGATACCTTGGTTCTCAAAAACTAAGGGAAATACTTATGCTACTGTGCTACATCACCCTTTCCTCTTCAAGGGAAAACCAACGCATGCTCAAGAGGTAGCACCCACTAGAAAAAATAGTAAAAAAAGTTACCCCACCCATCCAAACAGGGTCCAAAGTAGTCAAATGATTGAGAAAGAATATTTATTATCAATCTAACCCTACCATCCAAATAGCTCTTTGGTTAGAGTTAGTTCAGGGTTAGTTCAGGGTTAGCATCTAACTCTAACTTCTAACTGAGTTAGAGTATCCAAACATGGCGTATATCGAGGTGCTAGTTATGTACAACAAATTTACAGGAGTCTGTGCTCAGCTCTCCTCTATCTCTCTTCTCAGCCAGCCAGCAGACGCACGGAGCCCATCGTCTATTTTCTCACATGCGGTCCCACATGTCTGTGAAAAAGCAAGAGGACCCACTGAACCTGCACATCTTTTACCTCGGCGTGCTAGTGATGAAAAATAAATCCAATAAAGATCTTTGGTGGCCGCTTTTGGAGTTACTCAAGAGTAGTAAGATTCTATTTACAGTTTAACCCAGGATGCACATCACGTGGCTTCAACTAGCACTCCATTTTCTTGCATGACACGACCTGGATGCTGGATGTTCCACGTGTCAGCAAAAGGAGGCAGACCGGAGGAGTAGGAAACATGGCAAGCCCTGTGCGTACATCATACTACATACAACCCTACCTCACGCAGTCATGCTATCACCATATTTCTCGGCCTCCGTGCGACACATAACTATTGGTTGGCTCTATGTGGTGTGGCAACTTCATACTATTACGGATGTTGGCTATACTACTACGACATTAACACTCCAAGAAGTGAGTCAAAAACCATTTATAAATTGAGTTTATGACATGCATATGCAAATGTACCATTCATTACATACAACAAGTCATCGACACACAACGACAACGAGGATACATGTTAGATTATAGATTAGTTCCAACAAAACATTCTAGTAAATACTAAAGTTTTCATCACACAACAAATAACAAGCAATGAAATGAACTTCAGCTCAACCACTCCTCGGCGTTGGAAACGCTTGCTTTGAACCAAAAGAGTTTGTCTCGGAAGGGCCAACTACTGTCAATCTCAAGACCAACGCAGGACTGATCATTCAGGCTGAAGCGGCCTATTTCATGACCCATATTGTGATAGCCATGATAGGGAAGCATAGCAATGTCCGAGGTATAGATACAATTGCTTCTCATAGATGGTAGTAATGTTGTGTCAACAATAGCTGGATCGCCTTTGACCATGATCAGATAGTTTTGTCCAAGGAAGAGCGAGTTTCCTCCAAGAGTATCGATACTAAACCAGGGAGAAGGTGTTGGCGCTAGCACAGTAGTATCAATCTCGAATACCCTGCAACGGATGTTGGAATAGGTCCAGAGAGTGTGACCATGGGAGATAAGACCTACTTCCTTAGTCACATCAGTGGTGCCCTGTATACAGACAAGAAGAGGTGATCCATCGGAATAAGTTGCCAGGCGCCACTGAGTATATGGGTCCTTGTGCTCATGATCATCATCATCGTCATCTCCCCCTTGGTTATAAAATTTTTCATGTATAGGTGGTGGAATGTTCACAGGACCTTGGAAACACAAGAACGTTAATTAGTAAAGGGAAACTAGCTAACCCGCGTGCATGTGGATGAAACAATTATAATTACAGTGGAAGACAAACGTACCGAAAGCATAAGGATTCCATGCAAAAACTGTGCCACGAGTGGTGGCAGCAAACACAAGACCCTCGTATTGAATTGCATCACGGTACTCATCCTTGTATAGAAAGTGATTTTTGAGCAATATCCATCAAGTCGAACTATGAAGGAAGGCAAGAAGCTTGTCGAAGATAGCAAGAACTACATATTCCATTAAATCCCAAGAGCGGTCGGGAACTTGACATATTGCTTTCTTTTGTAGACGACAGTCACCATGACCGTACTTGAAAGTACGGTCATAACTGGTGTGCTCAACCTCTGGGCAGTCTGAGATTTTTGGAAGTGGAACCTGGTGAGGAGTGCACACATTCACACGTTCCCACTCGCAGTTGGACCCAATATAAACAACCCAATCTCCATTTGCGCCGGACCAAGCCTTACCCTCAACCTAAGGCATTTTAATGTTGTTGCACAACCAGCATACCAACGATGAATCTTGTTACTACCTTCAGATTTTTGCACTGTTAATGCTTATAGATTACATACCTCACTTTCATGAGATAAGTCAATTTTTTTGCACAGTGTCAAGAGGAAAGGTCAAGAGTGGGCACCTCCTCCTCCGGCTATTCTCTTGATTCGTTTGATCAAGTTTTTATGTTTGACCGATTATCAAGATTGGGATAGCAATTTTTAGGTCCCCTCGAGTTCGAAATGATATTTACCTTGAAGGTACATGGTTTGCAATTTTTTATACTGTCATTAGTTAATAATGCTAGTTACCTTCAGACTTTTGTATTTGGTTTAATGCTTATGCACAGCTAGTATACCAATGCTGAAACTTGTTACCTTTACATTTTGTATTGTTAATTCTTATAGAAATCTTCCAGTGCTAGAGTTTATTGAAATATGTTCAGTAAAACCATTGTACTGTACCTTGTAATAAAATAACTACTCTTCTGTTGCAATAGCCACTAGATTAGTGTATATTTGTACTATTCGAATTGTGTTGCATAAGCGTATGGACATAAATAAAGTGTGGCAAGCTTTCCCAGATATGTGCTCAAGAAAACTACTACCCGTTTTTCTAAATACTAGACGTTTGGGTACTTTAAATTGAACTGCGTAAACATCTTATATTAAGGAACAGAGGGTGTAGAGTACACTGAAATTATCCTGGTAATGCTAGTCACACCTTTGTTAAAATTAATGTTCATTACGTTATCGGAGGAGGTCTGTATGTTTGTCTCTAATGCCTTTCGACTACATATCTGACATCATGATGTAATGTTAAGTCATTTCCTTTTGTACAGTATCACTGAATTGTCAAGGCGGTGATGGCATTTTGTTTTAGTTGAACTACACAAAATATGCTTAAAAGAAGAGGGAAGGTCAGGAATCAATCATTCTTTTAGAAAGAACTATATGCCTTCCTAACATCACCCGTTGTTGCCTTATTTATTCCTTCAAACAGGTGGTTAGAAACAGTCTTGCTACCTTTTCCCATTAAGAAATTGGAATGCTTATATTTGTGAGTCTATGATTCAACTAGTGCCACTTTTATAGTAATCACACTTTCAATATCTATGCAAACAGGGATGCTCGATTTTAGTGGAACTACAAAAAAAGTCCAAATGGTTCAACATTAGGAGCATGTTTTATTCCAAACCTTTATATCCAATTGGTGGCACTATGAGCTGTTCATTGCGAAGGAACATGGTTTGCTACTATCTTGCTACTCTTTTTGTACTGTCATTAGATAGTAATACTAGTGGTTTGCATGTGAATTTATTAGCAGGGTGGACCTACATTGGAGGTGCAGGACATGATTCAATGATTGGATGCTCAATTTCGGCTATATCGATTTCACCTCTTCCATCACTGCGAACATGGATATCCTTGGTCTGATGAAGAATAGGCGCTATATTTCTTCTCTGAACCATCAAATCAATTCAGTATGAAATTGTCCAGGGCAATACATGACTGTATCAAATTGTCCAATGGAAAACATGACAGATGCTAAGTGGAAGGGATGTGTTTAAACCAAAAATACAAGGTGTGGTATATGTTTACTAGCTACTTGATATTTGTGCAGATAGAGATGTCTGCCCATTGCTATTTGGAAAACAAACAAAGTGACCGCAATTTTGGTTGAACTTCACAAGAGAATAGTATAGTCACTGCATGCAGTGCCATTTGAAAATAGACACAGAAAGATTGGATAGTCACTTCATGGACTGCAGAAAAGTAGTACTGTACTATTTATTGGCCAACACTAGGTGCTTCATTGCTTTTGTCTAATTATACAATGGGCATAATTTTTCCTAAGTTAAAAGCTTGTATTTCAAAAATAGTCTCGCCGTGTTATCGAGAGAAGACCAAATCATATTGCAGTGGATGTTCCTCCATCATGTGTGGTTCATTCTCATGGTTCCAGCTGTTGGTGAAACCACTTACGTTTGCAAGAGGAGTTGTAGACTTAACAAACAAATTTGTCTTTCAGTCTGTACTGAATGTTGGCCAAGAGAAGCATCCATGTTAGTAGGAAGAACAGATGTTTTTTCTAGATCTTTGCTTTTGGAGCTACATATTTGTATATGATCTGTGAATCATTGAGATGCATTAACATGTTGATGTTATGTATGGGAATCGTACTAGTTGGTTTTAAATTTGGGCTACTAATGTGAACATATTACAATGCCAGGCATGTGAGTCTCGTGTGAACATTTCGAACGGATCGGCTCTTACTGCTGTGCACATCATGATCCTTATTTTTGTGTTCTCAGTGTTTACAATTTACTAACAATTCCTTATTTCTGTTCACTCAGTGTTTACAAGTTTGAGATCGATCACTAGCTAGCCTACTAATGCGCTCCTGGCAGTTTTAGTTGTGATGCAAAATCTGAAGTGGCAGTTTTTTGAATAAAAATACCTACCTCTGAAGAAACTGACAAGCTGCTCTAAAGAAAATGTCATGCGAATCTGAAGAAACTGCCAGCAAAAATGTTCGCAAATGCGTTATCTCCCAGTGAACGTTCATCAGCTAATGCGATCCTACACATACACCATCTAACCTGCTCGATCCTACACGTACACTATCCGACCTACTCAATCCTACACCGATAAATAGCGGATCACGCATGTACTACCTCCTTTCCGGTTTGCAGGGCTCAACTCAAAAAACGACCTACTTGATCCTACACGAATAAATAGCAGATCACACATGTACTACCTCCTTTCCGGTTTGCAGGGCTTAACTCAAAACTCTCACCAACCAAGGTAGATGATGAGTGGTGGAATCATTTTTGACAAGGAGGGAGTACCTCATCTGGATGATTCGAGTGCACTCGTTTGACCGTCATGCCAGCGTGCGACCCAGCATGGACGGGACGCACCACTGACGGGACGGGATGGCATAGTCATAATTTCAGTTTTTCTAGTTTCCACGGCAAGCTGGCGCGCTAAGCCATGCCTGCTTATGCATTGAATTCCGATGACCGTCGCGTTTCTCGTGACACGCTAGTTCATCTACCTTCCGCCTATAATTATTGTTTCCCGGGCTTCTCCGGTGACACCATCACCCAACTCGCCCTATCCTCATAAGCCCGCACCGACCCAATGTCGCTCGCCACTTATCCTCGCTCTCGCCACGTGCGCCATGCCCCTGCCCGTCCGTGAGAGGCGATGCCGAAGGCGGTCACCGCTGGAGGGAGGAGGCATTCTATCGGTCTTTAGATGGCAATGCGGAGTATGAGGAGTTGTTGGAGCACGACCGCCTTGCGAAGGAGTAGCGGATCGCCGATTTGCGTAGCCAGCGGGACATGGAGCAGCAGCGCACCGACGCTCTGAGTCACAAGCAGAGCACCTGCAACTAGACCGACTACGTGGAGGCGGGCGCTCGATAAATAGTCCTGGAGGTTGCTGGGCACGCACGCATTCGCGACGCCGAATTTTACTACAAGCTTGTCAAGTGGGTTTCCTACTTAGAAGTAGAAGCTTCGGTGGACCATGCCAGCATGGAAAGGGCCAACGCGCGCAAGCAACTCTCCCTATCGCACCTCTAGCAAGTCCGAGGCGAGGTGGAGGATGCCAGTGCTGATGTTTAGCGTGTATCGCAGATGGTGGCCGGCATCGTCTAGTTAGCTAAGAGTAAGTTAGTACTTGTACACTACTAGAGTATTAGTGGGAGTAGAGAGTTAACTTGCCTATGATGGTTGTCAACGTGGAAGTTCAGTACTCTATATCTGGATCAGACCTGTTCCTTTGCTATGAATGTTGAACTTTTCGTTTGAACATATGGAATGGGTTGTTAGTTTTTAAGTGGGTTGTATTTGTCCGCCACGGGGTTTAGAGGCTGACTTGTGGGCCTACTAGGTTGACGCGTACACAATCAGGAGATGATTGTATGTGGAGAGGATGACAGCGGGGACCCACCAAGGTCATGGCAGTACGCAAGCAAGTGCCTCCTTATTTCAAGCCAATAAAAAATGGCTCCTAATGGATTTCTGACATTTGGGTCCCATGCCATTGTCAATGTAGTCAATAAACGAGAGAATTGCACAACGAGCGGCTGACACTAGGGACCCAGCAGCTCGCCCAGTTATTTTTTGGGTTAATTTGATAAATGCCACTCCCAATCTGGTGATTCCGAGAAATGCCACTGCAATTTCAAAACTTTGAAAAATGCCATTTCATCCCATTTCCAGTGGCATTTTCAAAGTCTGGAGTGGCGTTTTTCAAAGTTTGCAAATTGCAGTGGATTTTTTCAAAGTTTGCAAAAATTGCAGTGGCATTTTTCAAAGTTTGAAAATTGCAGTGGCATTTTTATGAATTGCTATAATTGGAGTGGCATTTATCTAATTTTTTTAGACGGAAGTAGGGTGTCAACTGGGCTCTGCAGGGCACTCTGGCCTGTCTTGACAACCTTTTCTTTTATGTTTGCCACAGACCAGCCCAGTAGTTTTTTTGTTCTTTCTGAAAATGGCTAGCCCAGTTTTTTTGGGATTTGTCAAGTAAGTCACTTGTCAGGCCTGTTGGGCTACAAACTTTCATGACGAGGAGACCTTCATTTGGTTGGCCGAGAAAATGGCCTATCAGTAATGAGAAATGGGTTGTACATCTTTAAAACACATCAAATCGGCAATTAGTTTCAATTTTTTTTCATTTCGAGATTTTAAATTGCATTAGTTTTTATGCATGGACAATTTGTTGGATTTTATATTGATATACATTTATTTTTAAAATCAGTTTGAATGTGACTCGAAATTTTGGGATTAAAAACAGTTCAGACCGCACCGAAATATGCAAAGTTTCGTATAATTTTTTAACCATGTCCACAATATGGGTTGTAATGCTATCAAAAAGAATATGGGCTCCAAAAAACCATAAGAATTAGCAAATGGGCTGTAAATTATTAGCAATAATGGCGGATGGGATGTATGATGTTTACCATAGATTTGAGGCTTTCCTAAAAAAAGGTTGATGCACAAGCACTGACTGTTGGATGTCCAGCCAACGACCGTCGTGCTTCTTCAATCTCTGCTCTTCCTGCTCCAGCCGCTCAAATAAGCATCGGTGGGACTGCCTGCTCCCTCCTCCCGCGGCCAGCTGTGCTGCCACGCAGGCCTCAGCGCCCCACCGTACTCCCATCACTGGCCTAGCCATCCCTCTACTCACCCACACCTACTATTATTCTCCGACAATGGCAGCAGAACCAGTCAACCCTCGTACTCCCCAACGCGTGGGCAGACACTGCCGTGTCTTCCCCGGCTCCATGTCATTCCCTTCGCAGGCCTCGTCATCGTCCACTGCCCTGGTTCTCTCGGCGCGGCATGGTCAATGAACGACATCCATCGGAAGTGGACTGTACATGGAGAGGCTGATAGCTCGGTCCACTGCTGCACACAAGGAAATGCCTCCTTATTACGTGCAAAATAATGGTTCCTCCACCTGACATCTGGGACCCACCGGAATGGGCCTCTATATTTCATGAAAAACACGTTCCCCCCGCTGACAACTCGTACCCACCAGCTATATCTTCGCACACAAGGAAGTGCCTCCTTATTGCGCACAAAAAATGAATACTCCCCCTGCTAGCTGGGACCCAGCATAGTGGGAGGCTCACTTGCGGGCCTACTAAGTTGACGAGGACGGAGGGCTTTGTCAACTTAGTCAATATGAATGATTCTAGCTCCAGTGACCGTACGATGTCCATCCAACGGCCGTAGTGCTTCTTCAACCTCTGGTCTTCTTGCTTCATGCCACCTGCTCCTGCCTCCCGTGGCCGGCTGTGTTGCCGCGGAGGCCTCACTGGCCCCTACTCCTCTCCGCGTGGGCTTCCACTTCCGCGTTTTCCCTGGCTCCGCATCGTCCCCTTCCTAGGCCTCGCTGTCGTCCACTGCCCTGGTGCTCTCGACGCTGCGTGGTCAACATGGTCAAGGAATGACTTCCATTGGAAGAGTACTATACGTGGAGATGCTGACAGCTGGGTCCACCGCCACGGCAAGGAATTGTCTCCTTATTACATGCAAAATAATGATTCCTCCACCTGACAACAGGGACCCACCTGGTCGAAGCATACGTAGCGTTGTCATTCTGGTCGCGAACGTGTATGTACATACGATCGGTCTGTCTGTGGGCTGCAGCGATGAACCGTGGCCGTGCAAGGAAGGGCACGTGTCGTAGTAGAGGCGCGCATGTGTCGTAGTAGAGGCGCGCACGTAGCATGTACACGTACGTACATCGGCCAGGGTGCAAGAAAGAAAATATGGCCACGTACATACATACGGGCGGGGTCTCGAATGCCTACTCGCGCATACGTACGTCCAGGGCTCGTGTACATGGTTGTGGCTGGGTCGGAATGGAGAAACTGTGTCGTCATCGTGTTCATGTGGAGGCAACGGAATGCGTCGTGTTCATCGGGAGGCAACGGAACGCGTGTTGTTCATCGGGAGCCAACCGGCTTAGATGGAACAGACGATGGAAACGAGGCCTAGCATACCACAGAATGGAGGAAACGGCCTTGTGTTCAACCGGCCACGGTGGAAACGGGATCCTGTTCATCAGGAGGGGTCAGGCGTACCGCAAAACGGAGGAAACGAACCTCCTACAGTGGAAACGGGGTCCTGTATAGAGAAGGGTGTGGCGTACCCCAAAACAGAGGAAACAGACTTGTGTTGGAGCGCTACGGTCGAAACGGGGGTCCTGTTCATTGGGATGGGTGTGGCGTACCGCAAAACGGGACTCCACAGGACATTGTTCATCTCCACCGTCGACCTCCTCCAGCCTACATGGGCTACTGTTCATCCACCATCGACCTCCTCCAGCCTCCACCTGCGACTGTTCATCCACGGGCTCCTATTCATCCAGCCTCCACTATGCGCTCCTCCACCGGCTACTGTTCAACCAGCCCTCTCCACGGGGTCCTATTCAACCACCCTTTCACGGGCTACTTTTCATCCAGCCCTCCACTGGCTATTGTCCAACCAGCCCTCCACGGGGTCCTGTTCATCCAGCCCTCCACGGGGTCCTATTCATCCAGCCTTCCACGGGGTCCTGTTCATCCACCGGCTCGATCTATCAGGGTACTATTCATCTAGCCCCCCACCGGGAACTATTCATCCAAACCCCCTCAACAATGCTCACTGTTCTTCTAGAGGCATCATCGATCAGCTTTAGTTAGCAGTAGTAGCGAAGGAATCACACTCGGGTTCATTTAACAGTAAGGGATCGATCGATCGGGTTCAGTAATGCGTAGCCTGTAGTGCAATCGCTCGGGTTCAGTTAGAGCCGAACGCCTCGCACACACGCACGTACGTACGAGAGAAACACACATCGCTTGGCCCCCGACCACCCACCGTAACCGGGAACTCCCCGATATTTTCCTCACCCTTGCTTCTACCATAGTTTTTTCCATCATGGACGGCCCAAAGAATGTCATGCAGCTGCTTCTCCGGCCCGCCCAGGACAAAAAACCCATTTTCTGTCATAGAAGTAGGACCCCACCACATCTATGATGATACCAGGTTTTTTCACAATTATCGTCATATATGTGTCATAAGTATGACACAAATTTTTTTCGTTCAGCCCAAAATGTCACGGATGTGTTTTTTGTAGTGCCTCCTCGCATCCGCGGCGCCAGGCTTGGAGCTCCGCGTATGCCCGTCGCTAGTGGAGCACCAACTCATGGACGTAGTCGTCCCTCACCCACTTGAGGGCGGCCTCGTCGTCGGGGGCGACCATGTCCGCATGCTCCGACTTCACCGGGAGCAGCCACGGCTCGAGCTTCGGCTAGACTAGGCGGAGGGAGCGCGGGGTGGGATGGCCACCCTCGTTCATGATGAGGGCGCCGCTGCGGGTGCGGCGCCGAAGCGGCGTCTCCTCCTCCGGCTTCGGCTTGACGGGGTGAAGCGGCGGCGAGCCGGAGGAGAGCGACTCAGAGCCCAACAAGGAGGACGTCCCCGACTCCATTCACCGCGGCGTCCAGGAGCTGCCACGACGGCGAGATAACGACGGGTGCGGCGGGTACTCCAGGCGTGGCGTGTTGCCGGTCTCGATGTGGTCGAGGATGGCCTCGAAGGTGCTGCCTGATACGTCTCCAACGTATCTATAATTTTTATTGTTCCATGTTGTTTTATTATCAATCTGGGATGTTTTATAATCATTTTATATCATTTTTTGGTACTAACCTATTGACATAGTGCCAAGTGCCAGTTCTTGTTTTTCGTGTTTTTTACATTGCAGAAAATCAATATCGAACGGAGTCTAAATGTCACGAAATTTTACAGGGATTTTTTATGGACCAGAAGGAACATGTTGGGCCTTGGTTGCACCTAGGGGGAGTCCCGAGGAGGGGACAACCCACCAGGGGGCACCAGGAGGCCGAGGCGCGCCTTGGTGGGTTGTGCTCACCTCGGGTGCCCTCCGGACCGCCTCTTTGCTCTATAAATACCCCAAAAATAACAGAACCCTAGGGGAGTCGAGAAAATATCCATCCAGCCGCCGCAGAGTCCAGAACCACCAGATCCAATCTAGAGACCATCTCGGATGGGGTTCACCACCTCCATTGGTGCCTCTTCGATGATGCGTGAGTAGTTCTTTGTAGACCTTTGGGTCCGTAGTTAGTAGCTAGATGGCTTCATCTCTCTCTCTCTCTCTCTCTCTTGATTCTCAATACAATGGTCTCTTGGAGATCCATATGATGTAACCCTTTTTGCGATGTGTTTATTGGGATCTGATGAAATTTGAGTTTATGATCAGTCATATCTTTTTATATCCATGAAAGTTATTTGAGTTTCTTTGATCTCTTATATGCATGATCTCTTATAGCCTCGTATTTCTTCTCCGCTCTTTGGGTTTTGTTTGGCCAACTTGATCTATTTATCTTGCAATGGGAAGAGGTGCCCGGTAGTGGGTTCGATCTTATGGTGCTTGATACCAATGACAGAAAGGGAACCGACACGTATGTATCATTGCTACTAAGGATAAAAAGATGGGATCTATATCTACGCAATAGATAAACGGATCTTGTCTACATCATGTCATTGTTCTTATTGCATTACTCCATTTTTCCATGAACTTAATACACTAGATGCATGCTGGATAGAAGTTGATGTGTGGAGTAATAGTAGTAGATGCAGGCAGGAGTCAGTCTACTAATCTTCGACGTGATGCCTATGTAATGATCATTTCCTGGATATCATCATAATTATTTGAGGTTCTATCAATTGCCGAACAATAATTTGTTTACCCACCGTATCTTTCTCAAGAGAAGCCACTAGTGAAACCTACGGCCCCCGGGTCTTCTTCCTCATATATTTGCTTGCGATCTACTTTTCCTTTGCATTTTTATTTAGATATATTAAACCAAAAATACAAAAATACTTTGCTGCACTTTATTTTATTTGCGATCTATTATTTCAATCTACTACAAATTTCTGGCATCGTTACCCGAAAGGGATTGACAACCCCTTTAACACGTCGGGTTGCGAGGTGTTGTTATTTGTGTGCAGGTGTTGTTTATGTTGCGTTGCTTGGTTCTCCTACTGGTTCGATAACCTTGGTTTCTTAATGAGGGTGTAGGATCGAAAGTATGTATAGAGGGGGGGTGATTAGACTACTTGACCAAATAAAAATCTAGCCTTTTCCCAATTTTAAGTCTTGGTAGATTTTAGCAACTTAGAACAAGTCAAGCAATCAACCTACACATGCAAATCTCAGAGTATAGTAGCGGAATGTAAAACATTTGCATATGAAGGTAAAAGGAGGAGTTTGTAGGGAGAAAACGCAATGTAGACACGGAGATTTTTGGCGTGGTTCCGATAGGTGGTGCTATCGTACATCCACGTTGATGGAGACTTCAACCCACGAAGGGTAACGGCTGCGCGAGTCCACGGAGGGCTCCACCCATGAAGGGTCCACGAAAAAGCAACCTTGTCTATCCCACCATGGCCATCACCCACGTAGGGCTTGCCTCACTAGGGTAGATCTTCACAAAGTAGGCGATCTCCTTGCCCATACAAACTCCTTGGTTCAACTCCACAATCTTGACGGAGGCTCCCAAGTGACACCTAACCAATCTAGGAGACACCATTATCCAAAAGGTAATAGATGGTGTGTTGATGATAAACTCCATGCTCTTGTGCTTCAAATGATAGTCTCCCCAACACTCAACTCTCTCTCATGGATTTGGATTTGGTGGAAAGAAGATTTGAGTGGAAAGCAACTTGGGGAAGGCTAGAGATCAAGATTCTTGTGGTTGGTATGGAATATCTTGGTCTCAACACATGAGTAGGTGGTTCTCTCAGAAAATGTATGCTGGAAGTGTAGGCATGTTCTGATGGCTCTCTCCACAAATGAAGAGTGGGTGGAGGGGTATTTATAGCCTCCACACAAAATCTAACCATTACACACAATTTACCAAACTCGTTGGGACCGAATCAAGAAACTCGGTCGGACCGATTTAGTTTAAAATGTGAACGTTAGGATTTTCGATGGGACCGACTTGTTAACTCAATATGACCGATTTCATTAGGATTATGGCATAACGTAATCTCGGTGAGACCGATCACATAAACTCGATAGGACCAATTTCTGTAATAGGAAAACAGAGAGTTGGTCAGGCAAACTCGGTGGGACCGAATTGCTCATTTCAGTGAGACCGAAACATTACGAAAAGGAAACAGAGAGTTTGCATTGCGAACTCGGTGGGACCGATCGCTCATCTCGGTTGGAACAGAATGTTACGAAGGGAAAGAGAGAGTTTGCGATCCCATCTCGGTGAGACCGAGATCCCTATCAGTGAGACCGAAGAGACTAGGGTTTCTGGCAGTGGCTATGTCAAATGAACTCGATGGCGCCGGATAGGTAATTTCGGTGGGGCTGAGTTTGACTTTTAGTTTGGGACATATGTGGATATGAGAAAGTGGTTGAGGGCTTTTGGAGTATATCAATAAGCATTTTGAGCAAGCAAGCCATTAAGCAACACCTCATCCCCTTTTAATAGTATTGGCTTTTCCTATGGACTCAATGTGATCTTAGATCACTAAATTGAAAATGTAGAGTCTTGAGCTTGAGCCAATATGTGTCCTTAGCATTTTGAGGGGTCCACATTCCTAATCCATGCCATGCCAATCATTGAACTTTCTGAAATGATCATCTTGAAATAGCATTAGTTCGATGAGCTATACATTGTTAGTAATTACCAAAACCACCCAGGGATAGTTGCACTTTCAATCTCCCCCTTTTTGGTAATTGATGATAACATATAGATCAAATCTTAGACAAATGATAATAAGATTTAAAGTACATTGTTGCTTTGAGAAGTATGTGATAAGCAAGAGCTCCCCCTAAATTTGTGCATTATTTGGAATTTGCTTTTGAATGCAAATGCACAATCGATTAGGATCATGGGTTACTCTTCCATGTCACATACATCTTGGTGCAGCACTCAAAATGATAGGAAGTAAAAAACATGCACTCATCACCAAGCAAAGTGAATGATCAAACACATGATCATACAAACAAGTATCTCACACACATGATCATACAAACAAGTATCTCACACAAAGACATAAAGAGTATTAAACGAGCACACACAAAAGTATCAAGCAAATAGCAAGAGAGACAAAGAAGCAAAACACTCTCTCTCGAAGCCTATCATCTATACATTTCTCCCCCTTTGGCAACAATTTACCAAAAAGTTTGAAAATGCATGGTGCTACATGTCTCTCTAGGCATGGTCTTCGGGTGGTGGTGTTGAGAGAACTCCAAGGACGAAGGCATCAGTGGATGTTGTTGGAGCTGGTGGAGTGGCAACTGGAGGTGGCACTGAAGCTATTGCTGCTGGTGCTGAAGAAGTTGCTCTTATGTCAGCCATGGGCACTGCAACTGATCTATGACCTCTAGGCACTCTCTGAAAAGTATATGTGGTAGCGTTTACTTTCTTCTCCTTTGCTTCCTCCTGGAGCTGCTCAACAACTGTCTGCATCTCAGTCACTTTCAGATCAAGATCATAAAATTTGGTCTCTATGATCCTCTCCAAGCTCTCCTGATTCTTGTTCAGGGTGGCCAAGCCCTTCTCAATCCCCAAAGTTGCTTATATTAGATATGCAAGTTGATCTTGTTTTGACTTTAGGAATACTTGAGATGCCTCCTCAACACTTGGCATCTTTGCAGCTTTCTCTGCCCTTGCCTTCTCTCTCTTCTCGTGTGCTTGCACTGATGTGGGATCATCCTCATTCATCACAACAATATTATCCTCAAATTCTGGTCTCAAAGGTAAATGCTCTTGTCCAACAAATAAGTGCTTGTGCCCATCTTGGAGTTGATGAGCACCTGAATATGTGGAGCATACCCACAAGATCTCTTCTGATCTGCAGCTGTCCTTTTGATTGTTTCAAGAATCAGGCTCATGACCTTGAATTTATGTGGCACATCAAATATCTGTAGCATGTTGATTGAATGGCCCTTGATCATCTTGTGATCTCCAGATTTGGGCAACAATGCATGCCTCAATATAGTGTTGATTGTAGCTAGACCAGACAACAAGCAATGTTCAAATCCAAGCTTATGTGTTTCCAAAGCTTTGTCTGGGATCTCTTTGTACATGTTGGCCATAGAGTTGTGGTCTTTCTTCTTCTTGGCATGGAAATCCAAGTCATCTTCATGCTCTTCAGGGGCATTTATCAACTTTGCCCACTCCTCAACAGTTAACTGGTACCTTGTAGCCTCAGACATCCATACAATTCTACCATCTGGATAAAAATGAGCAGTGGAGTAGAATTGCATGATCAGTTCATCATTCCATTTTGTCAGCTCTTGACCCACAAACTCGTCAACACCACATGCTTTGAAGCTCTCATGAACACCTGGGAAGTAATCTTCATTCTCATTGATGTATTCCCAATCAACCCACCTCATATCGCAGACTATGGGCTTCTTGTCAAGTAGTTCATAGAAATCTTGTTGTTCTTTGGTGTGGAACCTGTAGTCCACTACAGTTGTCCTCCTCACAGCATAAGGATCAGACTGTCTCCAGAGTCTGAGACCTGTATCCTTCCTGATGCTCATGTCTTCTGCCACTACATGTGTTGGGGATATTTCTACTGGAGGTAAACCGGCCTTATATAGCCAGGTTGACTCCTTGAAGATTAGAGGCCCATGAAGATGCAAGGATGATGGCGCTTCACGGAGGCCCAAGGCCCAAAGGCGGGTCAAATCCTGTAAATGTAAACCGACCTAGTCGTGTAACTTGTATTGTAAGATAGGAAGGATATAGACCGAACCGGATACTTATGATCCGGCTTCGGGACTCTGTAGCCCGGCGGGCGTCAACCTAAGTATATAAAGGGATGACCCGGCAGCGGTTTAGGGACAACAACTCGAGGTCCAAACAAAGCGGATTAGTTTCCCTGGCCTTCAAAACCCTAGCAATACCAATCACAACTAGACGTAGGCTTTTACCTTCTCCGAAGGGGCCGAACTAGTATAAAACTCCCCGTGTCCCCTTGTCCGGTTTAACCCCTTTAAGCTAACCCATAGTGATGGCTCCACGACTAAGTCCTTTCACAAGGACATCTGCCGTGACAAACCCACGACAGTTGGCGCCCACCGTGGGGCTGTCGCACGATGGTTTCGAGCTCTTGAAGGGCAGCTTTGATGGAATTAAGGGATACGCTGTGGGCTGGATGACAAAGAGTCGTCGCGACAAGCTCTACATAGACAACGCAGGATGGGGTCCTGATGCCGATTCAATCAAATACGGGTACCGGGTCCCCTTAGGTGGAATTCATGTCTTCATCAGCAAGATCGGCGGACCGACCCCTGAGCTGGACATCTGCACGGACATCATCGAAACGGCTCGGTGTGCAAGTTCTTCGCCGGTTCAGCCCGTGGCAAAGCATGTTTTCGTAGGTGTCGTCCATGGAGCGGGGTACAAGGACGGGCCGGTTTCCGACGGAGAGACCATAGTCTGTTCTAATGACGAGTCTTCTGGAGAAACCGAATCGCTTTACCAGTTGTAGGACGGCCGGGTTGATGGAGGATCCGAGGGCAACAGTACTCCGGATTCCCCTCATCTGCCAAACCGGGCCACCATCTTCATGGCCAGCACACAATCAGTGTCTCATTCATCTACCACAGCTGCAATGCTCTCCGGTTCAACAACGGCCACACCAGCAGGGGTGGGAAGCTCAGCACCGCCCCTGACCCAAGTCCTATCCGATTTATTCGACACGTTGGCAACGTTGATGGCCGCGGAGGTGGATGTAGCGACCAGGGATCAGCACAATGCGGAGATTGTAAAGGTGAAAGATCAAATAGCTCAAGCTAAAGCGGACCTGGCGACAGAGAACGCTAGGATGGCTACAGAACAAGCTGAATTGGAAGCACATGCATACCGGATTAGGCTGGATCAGAATGCTTCAGAGGAAGCCATAAGAAGAAGGTACCGATCACGTCTCCCATCGATTTTTGAACCGCGGAACCTCTTCAACACACCAGGTACAGGAGCTGGTAACCAACCCATACTAAACCAGGTGGAGGCACCGGGGACAGGAGCGCCGGTTCAGCCGCGCACGATGGACCCACCTCGCCAGAACAATGTTGTACCACAATATGTACCAACACCTCCTGTCGGGCATATACCCCGCGGTATGACCCGGCCGGAAATATGACCCAACCGGAAATATGACCCGGCCGGGCTTGGCGGTTTACTTGAGACCCGGTTAACACTTGGCGATTCACTGGCGACCCGCCTTGACCAGACGGTTTACTAGCAACCCGCCTGAACATTATGACTCACTTGTAACCCGGCGGGCGGGACAGACGGATGACAAGGCCCAAGGCCCAGAAGGCCGGTTTATGTTAATGCTGGGCCGGTTTAAGAGGAAAGGCGTAAGGAATATTTCCCTTACAAGGAGTCAAGACCCGGACTTGTATCCGGTTTATATTAGAAGGTAGACTAGTCCTAATACTAATAGGACTCCACATGTAACCCGCCCCTCTAACTTATATAAGGAGGGGCAGGGCTCCCCAAAGAGGGACAAGTTCCACAGGTTTTAACAAGTTAGGTTTAGACAGACAACTCAATAGCTCTCGAGATAGAGATCCCTTGTAATCGGGATCATCATCATCAATATCAATGAAGCAGGACGTAGGCTTTTACCTCCACCATGAGGGGCCGAACCTGGGTAAAACCTCGTGTATCTCGTTCCACTCAACCCCTCTCAAGCTACCACATAGATGTGTTGGCCTCATGACTAAGTCCTTTCAATGAGGACATCTGCCGTGACAATTCCACGACAATTGGTGTCCACCGTGGGGGTCGCGCGCAGTGGTGTTGAGTCTTGGAGGGATCTGTTACAAGGATTGAGAGGTTCAAGAGAAATTTGGATTGGGTTGTGATCTGTTTCTTGCTGCAAGTCGCCGAGACCAAGCGGTCAAATCGCCGGAATCCTCGTTCTTCTCTGATTAACCAATCAAGATGCACACACACGAAGGAATCAGACCAACTGCGGTATCCTCAAAACAATGGGAAGACGCACCTGTTTGTACAAGATAACAGTAGCTATCGTACTAATTCAATTAGTATTCTGCCACGTGATGGTCAGGTTGATCTACAAACTTCAAATTTTTTATTAGCCAAAATTGCTACATGGGGAAGTGGCCAAATTGGAACTGCCTTTGCAAATTCACACAGAGAATATATACACGGGTCACCTCTAGGGCTGCCTCTGCTAAACCGCTGCGCCTCGGAACCACCCCGTTTCCACCGGGTTGTTGCATTGATGCGTCAGGCTGAAACTCTGTTTCTGTTCGCTGATCTCTGTCCCTCATGGGTCAAGGTTTCAGTCCAAGTTTCTTCAGGAGCTAGCACCCGCCGTTCCTGTTATTCAACAAATCCCTCATACAGTACAAGCGTCGGATGAGTTCCTGGCACGATGGATTTACTCGAAGGACGATCCAACAAAAAGAAAATCATCAGATCAAAATGCTGGACGCAAAAGACCAGGTGTGTCCATAGCACGCAAGCCCCGCCGGGACAGCGCTCATAAAGTAGAACCAGCCGAAGATCCCACGGGAATGAAATCTCGTTTTCCAAAGCAATCTTGGAGGGTGCACCACGGACTCCCAAAGAAAATTTCCCTTTTTATGCAAAGAAGACAAGCTAATCTATGCTACTAGTACACATGACGTGGAGGAGAGAAGGCAATCTATGCTACTAGTACACATGACGTGGAGGAGTCCGCTTACACTAGTACTCCAATCGTACACAGTTTATTGAGACCATCAGGAATTTCTACTGCAGATTCAATCTGTGTAAGCGGACATGTCAGATTGCTCCTGTGTCTTCCTGTCCACACGTGGATGTCCGAGTCCCCAGGAGATTGTTGGTACTTCTCACGTCTGCTGAGTCCCCAGGAGTACTAAGGGCCTGTTTGGTTCTAAGACTAGTATTGCCACACTTTGCCACATTTTTTTGCCAAGCTTGCCTAAGGTTAGTTCATCAAAATGAGAGCCACAAGTTGGCAAGCCTAAAGGAATCTTGTCACACTTTTTGTGTGTATGCCATGTGGGGCTCAAGTGTGGCTTGCCTAAGGTGTTGCTTGAACCAAACACTCAACTAAGTTGGTCAAACTTGCCTAACCTTAGTTGTGGCAATCTTTGGCTAAGTTAGTCACGAACCAAACAACCCCTAATATTTGGCATTTGAAGAAAAATCAAGTCTACATCACGTAGACACCTCAATCATGCTGGGTGCTCAAAGACAAGTCCAATAGTACATATTTGATGAAGCCAAAAGCATCAAGGTGCATTATCCAGCACTGGTGTCTGCGTTCATCTGATAAATATATTAGGTGATATCCATCCAAATTTATTTTATTAATAAATATTGTTTTTATTAAAGAACAATTACTTGGTTTGTGGTAGTTTATTTTATTAATAAACATTGTTTTTATTAAAGAACAATTACTTGGTTTGTGGTATTTTTTTCGCAGGACCATTATTCGTTGCGAAGGAGTTGTAAAGGGGCGTGCGCCAATATTATTATTGCACTAGCGCTTGTCCGTGTCGTGTAGCTGGACGGATACGTGAGCACATCATCGCCCCCACTACATCAACACACGCAACTCACTCATTGTCCATGCCCACGGCCGATCCGCCTGCGTCCGTGCCATTTAAAATGTCGCGGTCGACTCCCGTCCGCACCGGCTTACAACGCCACGGACGACTCGCCTGTCCGCTTTCCCGACCGGTTCACATGTCCACACCAGCTTACAATGAGGAGGATAACTACTGGCCTGACATATTAGCTCCTGCAACTTGCAAGCCGGGGGCAATATGCAGTGATGGGATCCAATAGTGCTAAGCACTACTGATTATATAATGTACCTTTGGTACAACATCACTTGAGGAACGAAGGCAATCAGCCCATATTTCGAGTACAGAGCAATGAATCATTATGTCAGTCTACACGAACATCTTCTATTTGTCTAGCTGCATCCAACAATATCTAGTGCCAACAGTCGTGTTCATCCGGCAAAAATACCAGGTGTTATTCACCTTATGTATATTTTTTGTATACATTATTCGTTTGAGAACAATTACTCTGGCCTATATCTTTTTTATACAGGACAAGTACTCGCTATGAAAGTGATACCCTACCACGGACAGCGCGTGCTAGCTGTTCTACACCAGCATCTGCGCATGTTGCACTAATGAACAGGAACACAAACCACCGCCCCCGCAGTCCGGATTACATCAACAATGCCGCAGCCGACTCTTTTGTTTGCATTGGCTTATAACACCGTGGCCGACTCAGCTATCTGTGCCGCCTCTGATGTTGCGGTCGTCTTTGCTGTCCGTCTCTCGCGGCCTGGTCTACATCAACACACCGGGCCACACCTATCTGCATGAGCTGTTTATTGAGTATAAAGCCAGTCACTGCTCGGGTAGCCCGGTTTTCCTCCAACAAAGTGGAGGCAAATTATTATATATACTATCAACCGCCATTTGCGTTGGATGGCTCAATGGACATGCGCACAAGTCGCCGCCACTATAGTTTGGTTAGACTTCAAACAACCAGCTGGGATGAACCACTGGCCGGATTACTGACACAAATCATACAGATTCATTTATAACCCGCCACGATTGACCTCAAGCTTCCGTGGATTTACATTGCGTTATCAACGCCAAGGATATACAATGAGTATTGCAAAGATCATTAACTCGCTATCTTGCTTCCAGCTTCAACATATGACAGAGGTCCGCTGTTCAGCTATATGCCGGTTTATATCAGGGCCAAGTATGAAGAATCTCAACCCAACTCCTCGAGTCGTCTTAAGACTTGGGGGCTATGATGACATAACTCAGCAAATCTTGCCAGTTTCAGCAAATTTAAGAACCCTAGGACAATGGAGGGAAAGATAACCCGGTCCCAGAGGATACTGTTATATTGATGAAAATTTGAAGGCCGGCAGAAAATTTCTGGCTTAAAAAGTATATGACAATTACAAAATCCCGACTCAATGAAGAAGTTCCGGGTCATCGGAAAGGATTCCGGTTCAAAATCCGGTTCAAGAGACATCTCTCTCTCATAAAGCGTTGAAGCAGTCAAATATCCGATTTACAATCTAGTTCAATGGACATCTCTCTCCCATAAAGCGTTGAAGCTCTCAAATATCCGGTTTAAAATACGGTTCAAGGGACGTCAGTCTTACAAAAGCTCTCAAATATCCGGCTTACAATCCGGTTCTGGGGAAATCTGTCTCCTACAAAGCTCTGAAGCTCTCAAATCCGATTTACGAATTTCCGGTTCAAAAAGAATTAATCTCTCGCAAAGTTCGAGTTTAAAGGCCGTCAAAAAATTCCGGCTGAAAATGAAGATTCCGGTTTAAGATCCGGTTCAAGGGAAAGATGTCTCCCACAAAGCTTTGAAGCTCTCAATATCCGGTTTAACATCCGGTTCAAGAAGTTATCTCTTGCAAAAAATTTAAAGATTGCTAAAGAAAACTTGCTGCCATGATGTGCGCTTCAAACATGGGCATCCTGCCTTATTGGTTTATCATATTATTGATCATTTGGGGGTTTCCTACTTGTTGATCACAGATTTGACTACCCTATTAATACGGCTATCAAGCCAATATTATCATAAGAGCACAGCTCTAGTTACTTCGGTAATCTGGCTATCAAGCCAATATGATCATAAGGTGCCAAAGAGAGTTTGCTGCACAGCACAGCTCAAACATGAGTATCCCTCAAGCACAGCTCACAATATCACTTGGGGGCTATGTTCGAACCATAGTCACACCTCTTGATAGGCATAAGGGCACCAGGGAAATCACTTGGGGGCTTGGTCATATCCGAACCATAACTACACCTCTTGATAGGCTTAAGGCCACCAGGGAAATCACTTGGGGGCTTGGTCATATCCGAACCATAGCTACACCTCTTGATAGGCATAAGGCCACCAGGGAAATCACTTGGGGGCTATGGGTTTGAACCATAGTTACACCTCTTGATAGGTACAAGGGCACCAGGGAAATCACTTGGGGGCTTGGTCGTATTCGAACCATAGCTACACCTCTTGATCGGCGCAGTGCCACAATTATGACTACTTGGGGGCTCTAGTCATATCCGAATCATAGCTTAAACCCTCTTGATCATACACATACATCATCATATATTGTGCCATACATTGGATCATCATTACATCATCATAGCATGTATCATATATGCATAGATATACTGGTTTATATTGTAGGAACCAGTTTTTCAAACCGGGTTATATTATTCAAATCTTTAATAGCCAACATGGCTGGACTTTTATTATGGTTATCAGTAACCAGTATTATGTTTAAGGTTTTCAAAGTCGCTTTAGTGCAATGGCTATTATATTATCAATGGATATGATTTATTCTACAATTGAAGGAATAGTCCCGAGTCGCTGCAGGTTTACGACCCGACACTTGGGGGCTACATTATTTAAGTTGAGATTATATCAAATATGCAAGTCTCATGTCACTGCAAGCATGCACCATGACACTTGGGGGCTAATGCAAAGTCATTTTTTGGCCTTATTGAAGACCCGACTCATCACATCATAATGAGCCGACCTTTGTGGGCTACCAATTGCTCCTATCAATGATTCAAGGTACACAAGTCTTAATTCGTTATATTCAAGGGTCCACTGCTCAGTTGGTAAAACACAAAGCTCTTAGCCTTGTGGACGTGGGTTCAAGCCCCATGGTGGAGTTACATCATATGATGTTATTTTCAAAGAAGCATGATTATATTTATAAAGTCCCTGCTCATTATTGCATAATGACTCGGCCCTTGGGGGCTACACTGGTTGAAGTTTTTTGAGCATCAGGCAATTACAAGTCCCAAGTTGCTGCAAGCATGACAACCCGGCACTTGGGGGCTACATAATATGGAGTATTCAGTTTTTATTAGTGATTGAGATGAACAACATGGATTTCTTCAAAGTGGAAGTATTTATATTGAAGCAAGTCTTAAGTTATCACTTTGTTCTGCTCAATACTTGGGGGCTACAGGTAATATGGATATAAGATCAATTACATGTCCCGATGTCAACAACAATTATGACCCGGCATCATCTGTTTTATAAACCGACAATTTTGATAATAATAAACCTGCATGTTTTACATCTTCAAGCCGGCTGAAAGTCGGATGAGTATTTAAAGACCAATATTTTTTAATCCGGCACTTTGGAAGCCAGTTCAAGTGGATTATTTCTTATAATATTTCTCTACAAGAGACCAATGTCAGCAAATTGACTCTAAAGCTGGCTTATTGACCCGGATTTCTCAAAAGAAGTATATGGATTTTTTGCATTCACAAAGTTTGAACGTATATGTTAAACGAGAATTGCTATGACTTCATGTGCATGTATCAAGAAGGAAATGACAAGGACTTAAGGATGATCAGGTGCCGATTTACAAGAATTCTTAACCTGGAGCACAGCCTGTCAATTTTGTTTCTTGTGTTTATTTTGCAGCATAAGTTTACCATGGATAAATCCAAGCTAAAGTGGGGGCTAATGTCGGGGATATACCCTGCGGTATGACCCGGCCGGAAATATGACCCGGCCGGGCTTGGCGGTTTACTTGAGACCCGGTTAACACTTGGCGATTCACTGGCGACCCGCCCTGACTAGAGGATTTACCAGCAAGCCGCCTGAACATTACGACTCACTGGTAAGCCGGCGGGTGGGACAGACAGCTGACAAGGCCCAAGGCCCAGAAGGCCGGTTTATGTTAATGGTGGGCCGGTTTAAGAGGAAAGGCGTAAGGAATATTTCCCTTACAAGGAGTCAAGACCCGGATTGTATCCGATTTGTATTAGAAGGTAGACTAGTCCTAATACTAATAGGACTCCACATGTAACCCGCCCCTCTAACTTATATAAGGAGGGGCAGGGCTCCCCAAAGAGGGACAAGTTCCACATGTTTTTACAAGTTAGGTTTAGACAGACAACTCAATAGCTCTCGAGATAGAGCTCCCTTGTAATCGAGATCATCATCATCAATATCAATGAAGCAGGACGTAGGCTTTTACCTCCACCGTGAGGGGCCGAACCTTTGTAAAACCTCGTGTATCTCGTTCCACTCAACCCCACTCAAGCTACCACATAGATGTGTTGGCCTCACGACTAAGTCCTTTCAACGAGGACATCTGCCGTGACAATTCCACGACACCTCCCGGGCATTATTCCAACCCGTTGGACAATATTGTGGCCGCCGCTTCACGCCCGGCATCCCTCCCGACCGATGGCGAGACACCAGTTGCGGTGGAAGCACGCCGGGCGAGGGAACTCCTTCAAACAGCGCTAAATCAACAGCAGGCATATTCACACAGTCGTGAGAGGATTCATTCCACTCCCCGTCCAAGCCGAAGCTATAGCAGGCACGTTGAGGACGAACCGGCCATGTCCAGTAGTGCACGTCGCCGAAATTCACCATGAGGAAACAACCCAGCAGGTGGAGGTGCCAATGCGCAGGATGTTGTAGACCATGGCCGCGCACGTCAGGAGGCCGAGTTAGCTGCTCCACACGGAGCACGACAACATACTCCGGTTCACTCTACCACTTCAGTAGAGCCATGGGTGGTGTTTAGTTCCTTAGGGGTGCCATGTCTCACCCCCGCTTTACGTAATATAAGGCTGCCTAAGGACTTCAAGGGACCTCGCAAGGTACCAAATTACACCGCCGACTTACAACCAGAGGCGTGGGTGGAAAGCTATGAGATGGCAATGGAGATGTTAGATGTGGATGAGGCAGTGTGTGCTAAATATTTCACCATGATGTTGGAAGGAACAGCTCACACGTGGTTAAAGAGCTTACCGACCAACTCTGTCGGATCATGGGCTGAATTGAAGCATCGGTTTATTCAGAACTTCAAAGATACTTGTAAGCAGCCGATGTCAATCGTCGATCTAGCCGCTTGTGTCCAATAAGAAGGGGAGTCCACAACCCATTGGGTCAAATGGGTCTCAGCGATTTTGCATTCATCAGATCGTATCAATGCAGACACCGCAGTGTTAACATTAGAGGGCAATTGCCGTTTCTTGCCGCTCAAACAGAAATTGGGAAGGCTCAAGCGTCACTGCAATGATATGTCAACGCTCATGGACGCTTTGGTTAAATACGCCAATTTAGATAATACCAAAGACCCGGATTCGAAGGAGGACAAACCGGGGAAAGGTAAGAAGAACGGCAACACCAATGGTCAGCAACATAATCTGGCAGGCCATGGAAACGGCGGTAAGCGCAAGGCTGACAGCAACTTGGACTTTGTTGCTAACACTAATGCATAGGAGAATGGCCAATGCCGTAAAGGCAAACAGCCCCAGAGGGGCGGAGGTTCAGGCCCCAAATTGGAACGCCTGTTAAATCAACCCTGTCCAAAGCATGGATCAAAGGAGAAGCCAGCATCACACCTTTGGAAGGACTGTTATATCATGTGGGACTTGAAGAATTCCAATATGTTCTAGTATGATAACGTCCCGCCCGGCGGTTCATGAGGAGGTTTCCATGGGCCGGGTTACGGAGGTGGTGGTTCCGGTTTAGGATTTCAAGGCAATCAAACCGGACACATCAATCAAGGGCACCAAGGCAACCAGGGAGGTTACAACCATCAGGGAAATCAGAAGTAGCAGCAGCAGTCGGGTTATCAGAGCAATCCCAAGAAGCTAAATAGCGGGCAATATCATGTCTTCACCACCAGTTTATGTAAGCGTGATCAGAAGCTTCACAAGAGAGCAGTACACTCTGTTGAACCGGCAGTGCCTCAGTATTTACGCTGGTCTGAGCAACCTATTTTGTGGAGTAGAGTGGATCACCCACCCCAGGTTGATAATCTAGGTCACTTGGCCCTCGTGGTAGCCCCTCAAGTTGGGGGATACAAGTTTACTAAGGTACTCATGGATGGGGGAAGTAGTATCAACATTTTATATTATGATACATTCCGCTGTATGGGGTTGACAGATAAGGATCTTAAACCATCAAATACGGTCTTTCATGGTGTGGTGTCTGGTAAGTCTGCATATCCTGTGGGCAAGATACCCTTAGAGGTAGCTTTTGGAGATGACTATGATTCAAGGTCAGAAACATTGACATTTGAGGTGGTAAAGATCAAAAGTCCATACCACGCCTTGTTTGGGCGGCTAGCTTATGCTAAATTCATGGCGAGGCCATGTTATGTTTATCTACAACTTAAAATGCCAGGTCATAAGGGGACTATCACAGCACATGGAAGCAGAAAGATTGCTTTGGAGTGTGAGGAAGGTGATGCGGCTTATGCTGAATCGGTTCAACGGAAGAGTTGAAATTCCATAAGGAGCAAGTTGATCCGGCAGATATGACCACTTTGAAAAAGCCGACTACTGAACATGATCCGGCTTTGAAATTCAAATCGGCTATAGATACTAAGATGGTTGACTTTGTTCCTGGCGACTCATCCAAACAGTTCAGCATTAGCGCCAACCTGGATCCCAAATAGGAAAGCGCGCTCATCGAGTTCATTCGTGAGAATCGGGACATCTTTGCATGGAAACCTTCTGACATGCCAGGTGTACCGAGAGAACTTGCTGAGAACACATTCAACATTGATCCGAAGTTTAAACCGGTCCGGCAGTTTCTCCGCCGCTTCAATGAAGAAAGACGTAAGGCTATCGGTGAAGAGGTAGCCTGTCTGTTGGCCGCAGGGTTTATTGTAGAGGTCTTTCATCCAGAGTGGTTGGCTAATCCGGTGCTGGTTCTTAAGAAAAACGGCACTTGGCGTATGTGTGTGGATTACACAGATTTAAACAAAGCTTGCCCTGCAGACCCCTTTGCTCTCCCTCTCATTGATCAGATACTTGATGCTATGGGAGGTTGTGACCGTTTGTGTTTTCTGGATGCTTACTCTGGTTATCATCAGATCAAAATGGCGGTTAAGGACCAGGAGAAGACAACTTTGATAAATCCCTTTGGAGCCTTCTGATATGTTTCCATGCCTTTTGGACTCAAGGGTGCCCAGGCAACTTACCAGTGATGTGTTCAGAATTGCCTTCATAAGCAAATTGGGCGCAATGTTCATGCATATGTGGATGATATTGTGGTAAACTCCAAAAAGCAGGAGATATTGATAGATGATTTGAGAGAAACCTTTGACAATCTCTGGGTTTACAAGATGATGCTCAATCTGGAGAAGTGTGTCTTTGGTGTCCCGGCAGGGAAGCTCTTGGGTTTTCTAGTGTCCAACAGAGGCATCGAGGCTAATCCGGAAAAGATTGCAGCAATTACATCCTTGGCTAAACCGGCGTGTATCAATGACGTTCAACGTCTGGCCGGCCGTATTACAGTCTTGAGCCGTTTTACCAGTCGCCTTGGAGAGAAGGCCATCCCTTTATATGAGATGCTCAAGAAAACAGATAACTTTGTCTGGAGCGAGGCAGCTCATAAAGCATTCAAGGATCTGAAGAGGCAGCTAGTTGAACCGCCCGTACTTGTAGCACCAATCGATAAAGAGCCGCTATTGCTATACGTGGCTGCTAATGCCCGGGCTGTTAGCGTAGCTATTGTGGTAGAGTGCAAGGAGCTTGGCAAAGAATATCCGGTTCAACAGCTGGTTTATTATATCAGTGAGGTGCTCATTGAGTCAAAGCAGAGGTATCCGCATTGGCAGAAGTTGGTGTATGGAGTGTTCATGGCAAGCCGGAAGCTTAAACATTATTTTCAGGGCCATCCCATCATAGTGGTCAGTTTAGCTCCTCTGGGTGATATCATTCAAAACAGAGAAGCAACTGGCCGGATTGCCAAGTGGGCTATTGAGCTTGGACCTCATGGGCTCAAATATATACCCTTCACAGCGATCAAATCCCAGGCACTCGTGGACTTCATCAATGATTGGACGGAGTTGCAGGCACCTGATGAGAAACTAGATAATACATATTCGACTATTCATTTTGATGGGTCCAGACAGTTGGAGGGCTCAGGGGCTGGAGTCATACTAACTTCCCCACGAGGTGACAAGTTTTGTTATGTCCTCCGTTTATTGTTCCCTTGTACTAACAATGGAGCTGAATATGAGGCTTTGCTCCACGGTCTTCGGATGGCTAAGGAGATGAATTTGAGCCCGGTTAAGTGCTTTGGCGATTCAGATCTAGTGGCTCAGCAGGTGTCTGGCACTTGGGATTCTAAAGACCCAATCATGGCTGCATATCAGCGAGAGGTGGACACAGTGGCTGGTCACTTTAAGGGTTATCAGGTGGACCATATAGACCAGCGAAAGAATGAAGCAGCAAACGCTTTAAGTTGTCTTGGTTCCCAGTGTAAACCGGTCCCGCCCAATGTCTTTCTTGATGTATTGCACAATCTGTCAGTCAAGGTGCCAACTGAAGAAGATTTGGCTATTCCTGATCCGGAGGCTCAGTTGGTGGCAGCTCTGCATGCCATACCGGATTGGATCCCGTATCTGGCTTACATGAACCGGGGCGAGTTACCAGACGATGAAACGTTGGCCTGACAGATAATCCGGCGTTCCAAGTCCATGACCATACTCAACGGGGAGTTACATCGCTACAACGTTTCAGGAGCAATTCAGCATTGTGTTTCTCCTCAAGAAGGTTGTGAGATTTTTCCATGAAGGGGACTGCAGTCACCATGCCGGTTCAAAGTCTTTGGTTGCTAAAGCTTTTTGCCACAGTTTTTACTGGTTGACAGCACACGCCGATGCGGAGGATTTGGTCAAGAGATGTGACGGCTGTCAGAAATTCGCACATCGTGCTCACATGCCGGCTCAAGAGCTGAAGATGATTCCAATAACTTGGTCGTTTGCGACTTGCGGGCTTGATATGGTTGGACCCTTCAAATGATCCAAGGATAAAAAGACCCATTTATTAGTGGCAGTCGATAAATTCACCAAGTGGGTGGAAGCAGAGCCAGTCAGCAAGTGTGACGCGGCCACGACGGTTCAATTCATCAAAAAGGTGATATTCTAGTTTGGTTTTCCACACAGCATTATAATTGATAATGGGACTAACCTATCAAAAGGGGAGATGGAGGAATTTTGCCAGCGTGAGCACATCCGGCTTGATCTAGCATCCGTGGCTCACCCCTAGTCTAATGGTCAAGTGGAAAGGGCAAACCAAGAAATTCTACGAGGTATCAAACCCAGGCATATGGTCCCCTTAAAGCGGACACCGGGTTGTTGGGTTGAGGAGCTACCCTTTGTGTTGTGGAGCATCAACACCACACCCAATAGATCTATGGGTTACACACCTTTCTTCACGGTCTATGGAGCGGAGGCCGTTCTTCCTAGTGATATCCGTCACGACTCGCCCCGTGTGACGGCTTATGTTGAAGCTGATAATGAAAATGCACGTCAGGATTCTCTGAACCTATTGGATGAAGAGCGTGATCTTGTAGCAGCACGATCGGCGATTTGTCAACAAGATCTCCGACGTTATCACAACTGCCAGGTTAAAACCAGAACCTTTCAAGAAGGAGATTTGGTGGTCCGGCTCATCCAGGATCAGACTGATATGCACAAGTTATCCCCACCTTGGGAAGGACCCTTCATGGTCAGCCAAAATCTGCACAACGGGTCTTACTACCTCATTGATGTTCGAGAGCATAAAGACTCACGTCAATCAGAGGAGGAGACCAAGCGGCCATGGAACATAGCTCTCCTTCGGCCTTATTATACTTGAAGCCATAGGCTCTTCATCTGTACATATTTATGACAGTGTATATATCATATAATAAACCGGAGCCTCCTTTATAAGCAGGGTATCTGTTCTTTTTACATCATGTGTGTGCTTATAAGAGTTTACTAACAAAACAAATTTTTTTCTTAATCCGGTGTTAGCAGATACACAGGTTTGCAGAAAATCACTAGGGGGCTTGGTCATATTTGAACTACAGCTACACCTTTTGATTGGTTTTGAAACCACAAAGGGAAATCACTAGGGGGCTTGGTTGTTATCACACCATAGCTACACCTCTTGATAGGCATTTAGGCCACAACAGAAAAATATGTGGAGCCAAAGAGAGTGTTGCACAAAGCACCGACTCAAACATGGGCACACACTGAGCACAGCTCACAAAGTTACTTGGGGGCTCTTTTTGCAAAGCAACAAAGAGTTTGAAAGGACCCTTGTAATTGGCTATCCAGCCATGGCTGGGAAGCCTGGTATATTCACCTAAAAACCCGGGTTAACCTGCCTTCATCAAGTAAGCCACTCCTGTCCAGGTAATCCTGGTATGACCCATCGAACGTTTGACATGTCAATCTTTTATAGACCCTGAACTTGTCAAAGTTAAAATGATGATTGGTTAATTGGAGGCCCATCTTACAAGGCTTTGTTAAATGGTTTAACTCAGAGGCCTGGCAGCCCATGAAAAGCCTCGATTTGGAGCCTGGCAGCTCATAAAAAGCCTTCCATATTTTTCCTTTGTGAAGTTTTATTTGTTGAAGTTCATTCGAATCTTTTTATAATCTGGCGTCCTTGACTCGGCTTGCTTTTCAACTATAAGTTGTCAGCACATGATCAGTTATAAACCGGAGTTTATTGACCCGGTCTGGTTTGACTAAATCGCTAGTGTTATAAAGAAAACCCGGTCATTATCCCGGTCCGGTTTAATAAATAGACCGGCATTACAGAGATGGAGTTATCAACGTTCCGGATTGGTATTAACACCTTTGTCGTATACACAGTTGGTCAACCAAAGAGGTATGTTCTGTACATTGCTTTTTGTACAAACACTTGATTATTCATCTAGGTGTTATATACTTCTTGGACATCATGACCCGTCTAGCGGTAAACCGCTAGATACTTTTAAGTTGTTGTACCCAGGAACACAATTCATCAAGGGTTATGCATAAATATATCCCAAAAAGTGGCACAAGATTGTCATGAAGCATTACGAAACATGCTCGATGGCATGGCAGATAACGAAGTTTTTGGCTATCCTATTACAAGAAGCCTTCAAAGCGGCTCCAATGGTATCAGTTTTTCACAGTAGCCATGTAAATCAGCGACCGGATCAGGACTCTTCATCTGGACGGTTTGATGGTTGAGGGTCAATTGGTGTGGGCACTTCTTCATCCCTCCCCAGACGCTGGTAATCAACCATTGACCAATCGATTCCAGTTAAAGCTTGAAACACTGCTTCTTCATGGATAAGATTGGAAGGGTTAACATCAGGAGCATAAGTGTGCTTATGAATCGGAGGCACAAGTTCTTCAACTTCATGGATGTCGGTCGGCTGTCTTTTACCCTCCGCATCATAAAACGGTTGAAAATGGGACAAATCTGTGTCATCGGCCAACTTGTTGGCTGCTGGTCGCATCTGTTTGGTCAGCCGCCGGAGGTCATCATTGTTGAAGTTTGAACCGGCCTCTTTAACACCTGGATACCCTTTAATGATATCCTCCGCTTCAAGGTCGGGAATCCAGGCTTTAGCCCGAATAAGTGCGGTTAAAGCTCCTACTCTGGCAGCTGCTCTCTTCAACTCGACAATACGGGCTGGTAACATGGCCAATTTTTCAAGTGTTTCTTTAATCAAAGTTGGAGCCGGTTTGTTATAAGTTGCTGTGCAAATTGCCCGCTGAGACCCAGAGTACAACTGTTCAACCAATGTATATGCCGCTTTGAGCTTCATGCACATATCTGTACCAAGATGAGCAATCCGGGTGCCTGTCACGGTTTAACATTAGCATTCTGGTCAAAGAGAAGGTTCCACAAGTTATGCCAAATACTGAAAGGACACACTTACCAAAAATTGCAGAAGTCATGGCGTTAATTTTCCATTTTAAGCCAGACAGTTCCTCCGCAACTGGTTTCAAGGCATCCTTGGAGTCTTTGGCACTCTTTATTAAACCGGATTTCTCGATCTCCCATTCAGCACAGTCTTTGTTAAAAGATTCTTTGATTTTTTCCATGGCGGTGAGGGCTTTCGTCAGCTCCTCTTTGGTTTTGGTGGCTTCTTCTTGTTGGGACTTCACATTGTTTTGCAAATCAATGTTTCGGGCCTCTTTATTCCTCAGATCAGCCTGCACACATTGAAGATATATCAAAGGACAGGTTACGTATATATTCTAAGTACAAATCGCATAACAGGTTATGCACTTCGTACTTGGGGGCTAATGCTTATTTTCTCTACATTGCTACAGTTTATACAAGTCTCCAGAACAATGTAAAAATTATCCTTGACACTTGGGGGCTAATGTATGCTGATTCAAAAATAGATGCATGGATTACAACCCAGATTAAACTTGTTCGAGTTAAACCGGTCTTTGGGGGATACGCGGCAGAAAGCTATCTACTTGTTAAAAGGGTAAATCTGGTTCTTATCAGTGGCTTAAAGTGCTAGGAAGACTCGGGTTATGATTCACATTATAAACCTGGCCCTTGGGGGCTATTTGGGCTAGCATTTTCAGACTATGAGTCAAGATACAAAGGAGGAAGAAAATACCTCATATCGCTCCTTCATCAAATTTACCAAACTGGCTTCGTAATCTCGGTTTGCGTGCAAGCGATTCAAGAATCCAGAGTGAAGCTCCTCTGCGTTGAGATGAGCATAGCTTGCCATATCATTGCTCCATTTGCCTCTTTCTCTAGCAACATGTTCTTCTTTGGCACTATGTTGAGCCAAAACTACGGGATGGCCAGGAGAGCTATGGCCTATTCCAGTAATAATAACGTCATCACCTTGGCCTTAAGGTTTTTGGTTGGTGGTATTGGAATTTCAGCATCTTTCACCGGACTAGCCCGGTTTGGTTCTGCCGTTTCAGCATCGGGCGCGGCAGGCTCAGCGTCTGTGGGCTCATCAGTATTTTGGCCTTGAAGGGACGGGTTATTAGAAGCAGCTTCGGGATGAGGACCTTCTGGTTCACAAGTTTGTTCCGGTTCACCTCTTGGTTCTTCTTCTTCGGCGACCGGATCTTCGGGTGGATTGGTGGCCTGAGCTTTCTTGCTGGGTCTGGCTTTGGCCCTGCAAACAGGATAAAAGAGGATTAACATATTATTCAAAGGATTTATGACGCATTGAAAGGAAAGTTTTTTGTAACTTACCCATCCACAGTTTTCAAAGGGGGGAGTTGAGTTGCGGTCGATTCACCGGAAGATGAAGGAGGTGTCACCTGATAATTTGAATCGGACGGATTAAGACGCTGTCTGAAATAACCTGCCTTGGGATAAGAATGGTCAGAAGTAGGAGAGACCTCAGACCGGTGCTTCCGAACTGGGGTATCAGGTAAACCGGTTGAAGTGACCTGTTGGCCACTATGCCAGGTTGTCCGGCGAGCTTCATGCTGCCGAGTCTTCAAAATAAATGTTGTATCCAAGTGAGCAAGAGGATGAGAAAAGCTTACTTTCCGGACTGCTTGGCGGGGTTTTTGTGTTGGCATAGAGTCTGAACTAGAGGAAAGGGTAATTACCTCTACATCATCAGCTTGGCTAGCTTCTGCGTCCTCCCGAGGAAGATCATTGTTAATGAGATGCATGAAAAGAGAGCCAAGTGAGTCAAGTTCTACCTAAACTTCTGGATCATCAGTGTCATCATCAAGCTCCATGTTAATCCGGTCAGTCGTTTTCCGCTTTGACGTCCGCTTTACGGCTTTTGTTTTTGGGCGGGATGGCTTGACCGCTTTATCCCCAGTCGGCTTTGCCGCTTTCTCTATGGTTTTCTGTTTCCAGAAGGGGTCGTCACCCTACATACAAAGAAGAAGGATTACAGTTTGCATAAGCTAAAAATATTTGAGATGAAAGGGAAGTATAGTGCTTACAGCAGGCGGTTTGTTCTTGGCATAGAAGGGACTCAGACCGGTTTGACTACAGATCAATTCCGATTCATTCAGAATCTTCTTCACGCCTTCGGTGACTTCTTCCTTAGATAATTGAAGTTTGCAATGGAGTTGAGGGTCGTCAACCTCACTGGTATACTCACACATTAAACCGGGACACCGGCTTAACGGCAAGATACTCCAGGATATCAAACAACTTACAAAGTCCACGCCTGTTAAACCATTCGCCATAAAGGCCCAGAGTTTGGCGAGTTGAGGGGAATATTTCACCCTTTCTGAAGAGCTCAGGCGTTGTGGCATTGGATGGGTGTTGGATAATATGTGATCACGAAAGCCGGGGAGGAGATTTTCATCTTCAGGGGATGTATCTCTCCAGTAAAACCAAGTCTGGTTCCATTCCTTTGGATGGCTGTCCAGTTTGGCATGAGGAAATTCAACCTCTTTCCGCTTTTGAATTGAGACACCCCCAAGTTGAGTATTAGGGCCGTTTATGATTTCTTTGCACCGGTTTAAATGAAAGAAGTCCCGGAACAGCTCGGCGGTTGGTTCTTCTTGTAAATATACTTCACAGAAGACCTGGAAGTTGCATAAATTGGAGACTGAGTTGGGGCCAATATCTTGCGGATGAAGTTGGAAGCTGGCAAGCACATCTAGAAAGAAGTTTGACCCTGGAGGTTTGAAGCCACGGCCTATGTGGTCAACAAAGACCACCACCTCGCCCTGCCTTGGGGTCGGAGGATTTTCTGTTCCTGGAGCTCGCCATTTAATTTCAGTCTTCTTAGGCAAGGAGCCAATGCTAAGCATATCATTCAACTGATCATCGGTGACCCGGGAGCGAGCCCAGTTGCAGGCAGTGAATTGTTTGGCCATAGCGGAAAAAACAAGCTGAAAATAAAAGGCCGGTTTACAAATCACTCATGATGATATACAAAGATACAATGGAGTATGAAACGTACTGATATGAGACATGACATAAACCAGAGGCCAAAGCGATGAGGATAAAAGGTAATACCAGCACAGGAGTACTCAGGCACTGTTAAACCGGAGTATAACTATGAAGGTAAAAGACACCTCCCATTTATCAGAGGGCTAATGGTACAGATTATCTATACAAAGTTAAACCGCTTATGTTGGCATGAGGAGAAACAGATTTCACAGAAGACATATGACAATTTCGGATCTAAGATAAGACAGAAAAGTAAAAATAAGTGGAGCTAGAAAGGGTGAAGAACCAAAGCAACTTATAAAGGATTAGATCAGTCCTTTGCGCATAAGGGTTTGTGATGATAGCAGAAGATTAGCTACCGCAAGGAGTACGTCAGGTATGAAGTATTCACCTAAAGGCCAACGAAGAACAGCGCGGGAAGCTCTAATGAACCTCAAGAATAGCGAAGAGCAAGGAAACCCTAATGTATCTAGGAAAGAAGGGGAAAGGAGTTACTGCGACCGCGAAAACAGCGGAAGGGCGCTGTGGAACTTTGGTGCGAACAGGTTGATGCAGCGTCCGACGGTGAAGCAGAGGCGAGGTTCGAAGATGACGGCGGCGCTTGGGTGCGGGGTCATCGAGAGGAAGAATAAGAGATGAATGGGTGGCGGAAAGAAAAGAAAGGGGTCCTCTGCCCCTATTTATAAGGCAAAGCGATAAAACGGCAAGCGCGGGAATCGAGGAGCCCAAAAATGGATAAGTTAATAAAAGTGTCGCCTCAGTGGCTGAATACACATTAAATGAAGGTAATCGTCGACATCAACGGATAGATGACGTCAGGGCGGTTTATCATAATCTAGAAGTATGACGTCACAGTGGTTTACAAGATCAAGGTGAAGATATGAGGGAAGATTTTTTCTAAGTATAGAAGATTGACATGAACAAGTTCAAACCAATCTGGGGCCTAATGTTGGGGATATTACTACTGGAGGTAAACCGGACTTATATAGCCTGGTTGACACCTTGAAGATTAGAGGCCCATGAAGATGCAAGGATGATGGCGCTTCACGGAGGCCCAAGGCCCAAAGGCGGGTTAAAGCCTGTAAATGTAAACCGACCTAGGCGTGTAACTTGTATTGTAAGATAGGATGGATAGAGACCGAACCGGCTACTTATGATCCGGCTTCGGGACTCTGTAGCCCGGCGGGCGTCAACCTACGTATATAAAGGGACGACCCGGCAGCGGTTTAGGGACAACAACTCGAGAGCCAAACAAAGCGGATTCGCTCCCTGGCCTTCGAAACCCTAGCAATACCAATCACAACTAGACGTAGGCTTTTACCTTCTCCGAAGGGGCCAAACTAGTATAAAACTCCCTGCGTCCCCTTGTCCGGTTTAACCCCTTTAAGCTAACCCGTAGCGATGGCTCCACGACTAAGTCCTTTCACAAGGACATCTGCTGTGACAAACCCACGATAGGATGGCTGTCATTGTGATCTAGAATCTTTGGTTTAAGTTTCCTGAGCACTTGGGCTTCAGCATCTTCTTCTTCCATTTCAGGCACTAGGGCTATGGTCTTCTCTGCAGCTGGAATGCTCCTATTGGGCTTTGGAGTCTTTTGAGCTTTAGCGGCAGCCTTGGGGGCAGTCTTTGGCTTCGAAGTAGCAGCCCCTGACTTAATTGCATCCCCCATCAGCTTTTGGGACTTGGGTGCTGGTGCAGCATCCGCTTCCTCTTCTTCTTCAGCTTGATCTATCATCATAGAGGATCTTCCAATGACTCTAGCAGTGGTCTTCTTGACCCTCTCTTTCCTTTTCCTACTCTCTCCAGCAGCCTCTTCATTTGGCTTAGAAATTTCAACAATTGAGACTGTCGGTGTCAAAACCGGCGGATCTCGGGTAGGGGGTCCCGAACTGTGCATCTAGGCCGGATGGTAACAGGAGGCAAGGGACACGAAGTTTTACCAAGGTTCGGGCCCTCTTGATGGAGGTAAAACCCTACGTCCTGCTTGATTAATATTGATGATATGGGTAGTACAAGAGTAGATCTACCACGAGATCGAAGAGGCTAAACCCTAGAAGCCAGCCTATGGTATGATTGTTGATGTGTACGTTGTCCTATGGACTAAAACCCTCCGGTTTATATAGACATCGGAGAGGGTTAGGGTTACACAAAGTCGGCTACAATGGTAGGAGATCTGCATATCCGTATCGCCAAGCTTGCCTTCCACGCCAAGGAAAGTCCCTTCCGGACACGGGACGAAGTCTTCAATCTTGTATCTTCATAGTCCAGGAGTCCGGCTGAAGGTATAGTCCGGCCATCCGGACACCCCCTAATCCAGGACTCCCTCAGTAGCCCCTGAACCAGGCTTCAATGATGTCGAGTCCGGTGCGCAGATTGTCTTCGGCATTGCAAGTCGGGTTCCTCCTCCAAGTACTTCATAGGAGATTTTGAACACAAAGATAGTGTCCGGCTCTGCAAAATAAGTTTCCACATATTGCCATAGAGAGAATAACATTTACACCAATCTAATCTGCTGACGTATTCCATAGCGCGACACACCTTGGCCAAGCCTTTATCCGAGTCGTTTCATTATCCCACCTCAGTGCGCCATGCGAGGTGGTTTCCTTGGCACGTCTTGTTAAAGTAGAGATCGTGTCCCCCTTATTCCGGGATTCTCATCAATACGGGCGTGGGTAAACCAACCGCTTCTAGGACTCCTAGATTATAGGCAAGTCCAAATGGACACGGAGAGGACGCTTGATATCCACCCTCTTTATAAAGAGATAAGGCTTTTATTTTTCCCTCCCATGCTCAATCGAATCCTTCCCCCGCCTCAAGCTCAAACGCCCAAAGTTTAGGTCAGGTGCTCCGAACCTTCAATCATGTCCGGATCTAGCCTTCAAGGCCGATGGGTGCCTTCCTCCGTCACGGAAGAAGACATCAAAAAGTTGAGGGAGGCCAGATATCTGACCGCCGAGATCTTGCATCGGCTGCCTCCCCAGGGGCAGGCCATCCCCTCCCCCGAACCCAACGAGAGCATCATGTTCGTCTCCCACTTCCTCTGAGGTCTAGGCCTTGCTCTGGATCCATTCGTTAGGGGCTTGATGTTTTACTACGGTCTAGATTTCCATGATCTAGCTCTGGACTCCTTTCTTCATATCACAACATTTATCATCGTGTGTGAGGCCTTCCTCCGGGTTACCCCTCACTTTGGCCTATGGCTCAAGACCTTTGAAGTAAAGCCGAAGATGATCGAGGGGCAACAGGCGGCGTGTGGAGGTGCCTCAATACGCAAGATGACGGGAGCTTCGCGGCCCAAAGGTTCCATTCCAGAGGTATCTGAATTGTGGCAACAGGAGTGGTTCTACATCACGGCTCCTAGAAGTGCCAAGTGGGCGGCCGACCCCATTTTTTGCTCGGGCCCTCCACCACAACTGATGTCATGGATTAGCAGAGGACTGAGCTGGGGTCCAGCCAAGTATGTGCCTATACTGCAAAGCCGCATTCGAGATCTCTTTAATGGAGATTTCAGTTTGGTTGCGGTAATACAAGTTATGCTGGTCCGTCAAGTCCAGCCTTGCAAACGCCAGCCTCTTCACCTGTGGGAGTTCAATCCCAAGGGACCGCGTGCCATTCAAAATTTTCTCGTCCTGACGCAGGAGGAGATGTACAAGTCATTCTTTGGACCTCAGGTAGAGTGTCCGGAAATCACCAAGGACGTGGGCCTGAGCAGTAACCGCACTGCCGAACAGGTAAGGAATCTTCCGGCCGAATATACTATCTCTCATTTGTTACAAAGTTATCTCTGAGAGTTTGCTTTTTGACCAGGACTGGCTAACAAAGGCGAAGTTGATTCGGTGTTCCGCCCCCCTCCCTGAGGGTTTGGAAAATCCGGTATTGGAAAAGATGCTCCAGATCGCACCTTGCCCGGAGCCCTTGAAGGAAGATACTGTGGAGGATAATACGGGCGGACGCGGGTCCCCAACGCTGCCCATTCTAACCGAGGGAGCGAGCGTCTCCATGAAGGAAGACGACTAGAAGAGGAAAAGGACTGCACCCGGGGATTCGGAAGCTGGAGCTTCCAAACAGGAGAAGAAGTCTCCCACAGAGGGTCCTACCCTGGGGGCGATGTTGCTGCACAAAGTCCATGGGGGGATCAATTCTCCCGCGAGTCATAAGTGACCCGAAATACTTTGATAGTACAGATATGCCATCTTTTTCTTCTGAGAAAATAACCACCGCATATATCTTTGCAGTTCGGGCCTTAGCCCCTCTCAAATGAGCTCGTTTTTGGGGGATCTTCTTTCGGAGATGATGGAGAGTGAAACGCCTCCTCCGGACTCCTCCGCTTCGTAAGCGGGCGACCCTGAAGTGTCGTCGCGGAGGGCCTCTCCGAGTCCGGTGAGGCCAGAAGATAATCCCATTGACCCCCGAAGCTCCCAGTGTGCGGCTCCTGAAGAGAGCAGACAAAAGAGTCTGGCACCGTCTAGTGTTAGATCGGATGTTCTAAGGGAGTTGGTGGGGCGAGCGGCCATCTCAGATGAACACCGTGTGCTGATGAATACGGTGATGGAGAGGATATCGTCCGCCGAAAGCGGATTGCATGAAGCTTTTATGAGTGTACTGACAGGCTTTGAGGTACGTAAAAGAATGTATGATAGTCCTGCACATGCTAGGTGTGCCCTGTGTAGATAGTAGCCCCTGAGACTCTGGTTTGTCGTCGGAAACAATGACGAACAGTGGATCATATTCCCAGGTAATAACCATACTGCCTCTATGTGCAGGTGATGGAAGCTCCGGTGGCTAGCCGGACTAGCGAGTTTGCCCATTTAGAATGGCAGTTGGATGCGGCAGACGCCGACATCGAGCTTGTTAACAAAAGGCTTGACGAGGCACAGGGTAAGTGTACTTATCTGGTAAACGCCACATAGGAAGAGCAGCATGATGCCAGTATCTTTGACATGTTGTGACTGCAGATGGAGCTGCCACTGTTGAAGCCTTGCGGGCAGAACTTGCCCGAGCCAAGGAATAAGCGAGGTTGGGTAATGCGGCTGCTTTAAAGGCGGCCGAAGAGTTGCAAGCCGAGAAGGCCGCGCATGGCGAGAGCTGGGACAGGATGGCCAAGATGGCCATAGAATTATAAGCCGCCACCGACCGTTGCCGGGTTCTCGAAAAGGAAAACCAAGCGAAGGCATCAGACCTTGAGAAGGCTGCTGCGACGAGAAAGGACCTCCGCTCTGCTATGAGGGCAAAGAAGGAGGAGCTGCGGGAAGCCGGGGATATTGTAGCTGGGAAATCCTTTATGTTGCGGAGGAAGTTCGTAGATCCATGATATGCCCCTCTGGATCGGCTGTGGAGTTCGGAGGATGTATATATGGATTTGGCGGCGAGCGCTGCTGATGCGGCCAAGTATTTCCAGGGTCAAACGGACCTTGAAGTAGACCGGCTGTTTTGGAGACAATTCCATTCTCCCGAGCGTCCGCTTTCATTGAGTGACCAATTAGCCGAATGGGCCGAACTAAATAGGTTGTTCGGACTCTCCATGAGGTCTGTTGTGGATCAGCTATGGCCAGAATGGTTAAAACCGAACATCTATTTCGGCTTGTTGCAGTAGTTCCTTGACGTGGTGCCACACATTAATGCGATGAAGAGATCGGCATGCATAGAGGGCGCATAGATGGCCTTTGCCCGTGTTAAAGCATACTGGGCGGAGATGGATGCTACCACTATTGCAGCGCGGGATTCGGCCATAGGTCGAAGGGCTGCTGAGCACTACTTTGAAGAAGTTCTTGAGGGTGCTCGTTGGATAGAGACCCAGTGCTCAAAAAATATTATGTTTGAGTGATATGTAATCTCATTGTAAGCGAAATGCTTTTATAAATTTTATAAGGCTATTTTTATACTTTTGCCTGAAAGTAATATGATGCCTCCTGGGCGGCCGTTTATGTGTACATGTGTATAACCTGAAAGATTGCAGCCGTCGGCTTCAACCCTCACGCATATAATGCGGAGGTGCTCGCAAAAACATGCGTTCACACTTAACCCAATGTCTTGGTCCTATTAAGGAGGTGATAGCGGAGCCAGCGAGGCAACCGGACTATAATGCTTTAGCACTTTCACTTAGCCATAGGAGTTTGACAATGGGGCTACTAGATAGCCCCTGGTGGCTCCGCACTCTCCCGATCCCAGGGTGCGTACATGCCTGGCCGGAAAACGGCCCTTCGTTAAGGCGGAGGAATTCTAACATTCCGACAGGTCATCGAGTGGTTGACCAGTCTCACGCTATATCATGATAGTCAGTTTTCGGCTTTCTCTACTGAGGTGCTCGTCCGGATGAACCAGGGCATAATCGCAGTAGTTCTCCTGGTGCTACCTTAGCCGGTATAGCGGAACGTAAGGCGCCAAAACACAGGAGCCGGGCAAACCCAACATTTTACCAAAGACAATGATTCGGAGTTGATGCATATAAGGCCGAACTCGCGACGCCGAACACTCCCTAAGGTATTTGGTCTTAGTGGTATAAACCGGGCCTAAATAATGGCCTTTGTAAGAAGCCCCTTCTGTCCAGGTACGTGCATTGTTCTGGCGTGGCCACATGCCAAGACGTCAGCATCCTTCGGTGGATATGTATTAACAAGAGGCAGTAAAAAAGGTTTACGCAGGGTCTTAATCTAAAAAGAATCCTTGGAACGGGTCCCTGCTGCACGTCTGCGCCTGTGTCTCCATTGTGCCGTATCCTAGACGGGTGTAGCACGGTGACCGTCTGTAAAAGAGAGGAATTTAGGTGAAAAAGTTGTCGTGCAAAAAGATAGTTTAAAGAAACCATGCATAATTCAAGATGAGAAGAAATTGTCACTTGTCTGCGCGCTTTGAGCCCCTTGGATTGAAAAATAGGGGTGTGACCATTTGTTTGGTATAAGTAGAGGCGCCGGACTCGATTAGTTGTGTCTGAGGTCTTGACGACCTATTGGACGCTTTCTGGTCCGGGCGCCTTTAGCGTGCGGCTGCCAAGGCAGCCTCACTCTCTTCGGCGCACAGAGATCGCTTGATATTTCTGTGCACTGTAATGATGCCACGTGGACCGTGCATCTTGAGTGTGACGGAGGCATAGTGTGGTATTGCATTAAAGAGAGAGAAAGCTTCGCGTCCGAGCAGTGCTTGATAGCCACTTTGAAGCGGAGCGATGTGGAAAGTTAAATGCTCGTGACGGAAGTTATCGGGGGGGCGAATATAACTTGTAGTAGGAGGGAGCCCGTACATCGAGCCCCTGGGCCAGGTGTTACTCCTTTAAAGGTAGTATTGCTATGGTGAATTTGTGTTGGGTCTAACCCCATCCCGCGGATTGTATCCTGATATATTAGGTTTAGGCTACTGCCGCCATCCATCAAGACTCGTGTGAAGTGATATCCGCCAATTACTGGGTCTAATACCAGGGCAGCCCATCCTGCGTGCCAGATACATGCTGAGTAATCGTGATGGTCGAAAGTGATCGGTTGAGACGACCAGTGGCAGGACTTCGCGGTGACAGGCACTTGGGTATATTCTTCTGGGAGTGCCGTGTTGTTTTTTCCCTTGATCACGTGTAACACGTTTACTGTTTTGACTTCTGGTGGAAATTTCTTTTGTTCCCCCGTGTCTTGCTTGGGGGGCTCATCCTCGTCTTCACTTGGTGTATCCTCCCCCTTGTGTACGGCATTGAGCCTGCCGGACTGCTTGAAGACCCAACATTCTCTGTGGGTATGATTGGCAGGTTTACCAGGGGTACTATGGATTTGACATACTTGGTCCAGAATTTTGTTGAGGCTGGACAGTTCATCCCTGATGCCTTTAGGGGGCGGCTTTTGACCTGACCGATAGCTTTTGAATCCGGCATTTACTGCCATTCCCTTTGTGTTATCTTCTTTATTCCGGCGTTTGTTATTGCTGTTGCGCCGTGATTTCCCGTTTCCATCTCTAACTTCAGATCTACTGGGTCGCTGGTGCTGCATCTAGCTAGCCAGCTGTCCTCACCCGCGCAAAAGCGGGTCATGAGGTTTGTTAGTGCGGCCATCTTTCTCGTCTTATTTTGGCCGAGGTGTCTGGCGAGCCATTCGTCATGGACGCTATGCTTGAAAGCTGCCAAGGCTTCGGCGTCCGGACAGTCGACGATCTGGTTCTTTTTAGTAAGAAACCTGTTCCAAAGCTTTCGGGCTGACTCTCCGGGCTGTTGAGGTATGTGACTCAAATCGTTCGCATCCGGAGGTCGGACATAAGTCCCTTGAAAATTTGCCCGAAAGGCGTCTTCGAGCTCTTCCCAACTTCCAATGGAGCTTTTGGGGAGGCCTTTGAGCCAGTGATGAGCTAGCCCTTTAAGCTTGAGGGGTAAGTACTTGATGGCGTGGAGATCATCTCCTCGAGCCATATGGATGTGAAGGATGTTGTCCTCAATCCAGACCCCAGGGTCTGTTGTCCTGTCGTATGCCTCTATGTTTATGGGCATGAATCCCTCTGGAAATTCATGGTCTAGCACCTCATCGGTGAAACATAGGGGGTGTGCGGCACCCCTATAGCTGGGTGTACCGCGTTGTTCGGATGTTTGCTGTGTTGCATTGTATGCTGGGGCGCGCTTGTGTGGTCCATAGATGGATCTTGTTGCGCCGTCCTTTGGGTGCGAGCCCTCGCATGGGTCGCGTATTGTCTTGTGAGCGGCGTTGTATGCCGCTCTGTGTTGGTAGAGGGGTCGTCTATCCAACCAGGTGCCTGCTTTGATATTTGGTTGTGGGGGGTCTGAGGCCTCCTCATCGAATTCGGGTAGCAGCTTCCGCTTTGGGTAGCTCTTGGAAGGGCGATTGTCGCCGTACCTTGCTGCAGTGTTGAGTATTTTACTCCATCTGATTTGGAGTGTGTCTTGCACGGCCTTGAGCCTTTGCTTCTGCTTTTTAAGACTCCTCGCGGTGGCAACAAGCCTTTTACGGGCAGTCTGCTGCTCCGGGTGCCTGTCCGGTGTTATGTCGTCTGGACCATTATCCTTGATAGGATTTGTTTGTTCGGTTTGATTATCCGGATTGCCGTTGTCCGGCAGCGGTTCGCCCTGCTCCAGCACTGGGTCTGTATGATCGCAATTTTTGTCGAGGCGGGATTTGGGGCGGCGCTTGCGTCGCCGCTTTGACTGTTTTTCGAGGGAACAAGCCTTCGGTGCGTCCTTCCGCTCCTCGTCGTCATCTTTTGGTGCGTCCACCATGTATACGTCATATGACGAGGTGGCGTTCCAGGGCCCAATAGGCGCTGGTTCTTCATCGTCCCCTTCATCGGCGTCCATACCGTCGATGTCTTCAGACTCGAAGTCCAGCATGTCGGTTAAATCATCGACAGTGGCTACAAAGTGGGTGGTGGGTGGGCATTGAATTTCTTCATCGTCCGAATGCCAACCTTGCTGACCGTAGTCTGGCCAGGGCTCTCCTGATAAAGAGAGAGACTTTAGTGTCTTCAGAATATCGCCGAAAGGCGAGTGCTGAAAGATGTCCGCGACAGTAAACTCCATAATCGGCACCCAATCGGATTCGATTGGTAGGGGCGCGGAGGGTTCGGACTCCGGAGAGGAGTCCGGCTCCGTGGAGTCACGAGTATCGCAGAGTGCGGGGCTGGTGTTCGGCTCGATCGCCGTTGGGATCGCAGCCCCCGAGGCGGCGTCCAACCACCCATCCTTGATTGGCGCAGTTGGCTCCAAATTAAGGGTCGAAGCCGATGCGGGTGCGGTCGCCAGGGCACTGTTCGGTGGCAGAGCTAGATCATGCTCGTCGTGATAGCGTGGCGCGCTCGGCAGTGGCTCGAATCCGTCGAAGATCAAGTCCCCGCGGATGTCAGTCGTGTAGTTTATGCTTCCAAATCTGACCTGACGGCCAGGGGCATAGTTTTCGATCTGCTCCAGATGGCCAAGTGAATCGGCCCGCAGTGCGAAGCTGCCGAAGACGAAGATCTGTCCGGGGAGGAAGGTCTCACCCTAGACTGCATCGCCATTGATGATCGTAGGAGCCATCAAGCCTGACGGCGACGACACAGAGGAACTCTCAATGAAAGCACCAATGTCGGTGTCAAAACCGGCGGATCTCGGGTAGGGGGTCCCGAACTGTGCGTCTAGGCCGGATGGTAACAGGAGGCAAGGGACACGAAGTTTTACCCAGGTTCGGGCCTCTCGATGGAGGTAAAACCCTACGTCCTTCTTGATTAATATTGATGATATGGGTAGTACAAGAGTAGATCTACCACGAGAGCGAAGAGGCTAAACCCTAGAAGCTAGCCTATGGTATGATTGTTGATGTGTACATTGTCCTATGGACAAAAACCCTCCGGTTTATATAGACACCGGAGAGGGTTAGGGTTACACAAAGTCGGTTACAATGGTAGGAGATCTGCATATCCTTATCGCCAAGCTTGCCTTCCACACCAAGGAAAGTCCCTTCTGGACACGGGACGAAGTATTCAATCTTGTATCTTCATAGTCCAGGAGTCCGGCCATCCGGACACCCCCTAATCCAGGACTCCCTCAGAGACCCTGGCCTTTAAGGTTGGCACCCTCTTGGCAGGGGCCTTCTTATGCAATCTAGGCTTTGTTGTAGCAGCAGTACCATATCCCTTCTTCAGGACTTCCTTCTTGGAGCTAACTTCCTCAGTGGCCACATAGTCCTCATCCTCAAAGTCTGAGGTTCTCTTCTTCCTTGATCTAGTGGCTACCTTGGGCAGCTTGCTTGGAGTGCTCCTGCTGCCATCATCATAGCTGCTTGAGGGACTAGTGCCCTCACTCATATGCACTTGCTCTTCTGATTTGTTCTGGCTATCACTCTGGTCAGACATTCTGGCAAGCAAACTGACAGCAGACCCTGTGAATGGATATAGATGAGTAGATTGGACGAGCATCACAAAGTGCAGAGTTTTTGCAAAACAGATGAGTCAAAAACTTAGTTTTAGTTCTCCATGGAAATCATTTCGGAACTACCGATTTTTTAAACTCGGTGACACTGAAGCAACTTTTGGAGTCTAAACTAGTGAACTCGGTCAGACCAAGTCATAGTTCGGTGGCTCTGAGATTGCTAGGGTTTGACAAAGAGTCGAACTCGGTCACACCGATTTGCAACTTTCGGTCAGACTGAAAAGTGCAAGTGCAATGGCCTAAGCCAAATCGGTGAGGCCAATTTCTACAACTCGGTCGGTCCGAGCTGAGTTTGGCGGAAACCTAACCCTAAATTTTCGAATCAAACTTAATCTAATGAATGTTTTCGCTAGATAGATTGATCTCATACTTGGTAAAGAACATGGCATTGCATTGTGCTAAGAATCAGAGTAAGGAATTAGCACAAAAGATCAAACTCATACCCTAGTTTGGCGGTGAGTTGGCTACGGCGGCAATGGAGGGGTTGAATCCCGTTGACGGCGATGGAAACCAGTGGCGAGAGGTCGCTGGCGGTGAGAAGACGATCCGGAGACCCGAGGCGGCAGAGCAGGACACGCGCGGGCTAAGAGGTTTTGAAGAAATTTCCAAAATCTCACCCATGGGTATATATCCTGCCCCTGTCGGTGTGACCGAGTGGAACAACTCAGTGGCACCGAGATACAGAATCCCGAGCGATTACTGCAACTCGGTGTGACCAAAGACTTCAAATCAGTTGCATCGCAATTGAAAACCTAGATCAATTCACTGAACTTGGTGTGACCGAAGTGGATGAATCGGTCAGACCGAAATGCACAGAGAGGTTTTGGAAGTCTAAGTCTATGACAAATCGGGGACTCCAAGTGCATCTCACACAGAGTGGTTCAAATCTGACTTGATCAAACTTTGTGATGTAGCATGAATAGAGTTGGAGACGAGAAAAGCATAGATAGCTAGAGGGAGTTCTTAGGCATTCTTGTCCATCCATTTGGCAAAAGAGAAATAGCCTAACAATCAAAGCAACAAATGGATGTCCTTGAATGAGTAAAAAATATGCAATCAACGGGCTCACACAATAAAATGGCAAATGAAATATGTGGCAAAGCATGCACAAACACTCTAGCATTTATCAAGCAATTGGCGATGACTAGGTCATCTATATATGAGTATATTGACTTAGGAGTCAAATGAGAACATTTGATCATAGGTCATACTCATCGTTTAAGCACAAGTGGGGTTACCACTTTTACATAAAGCATTGTTGTGTTCACACCATTAGAGCTGCTTTAGCTCAATTGATTAGAGTAAAGCCCCCCTAGATATGATATCCCCCGAAGAGGGATGAACTAACCTTGGGTTTTGTGGATGATTACTTCATGTAGATGTTGAAGATGTGGATGCTCAATGTTGATGTAGATCATTCAGAGCAATCCATTGGAGTGAGTTGCACTTTCAGTACCTACACGGGTTAGTCCCACAAGGAACAAACAAGGATATCCATAGACATAGAGTGAAGTTCACATAATGTGATGTCCATGAAAGCATTAGGTTACCTTGTCCCTTGTCTTACCAACAAGAGGGTTTGTGACTCCTTGAACTAGTGCAAGATGTGAAAGTTGTTTGCACTTGTCCGTGCCAAAATGATATGAGTGAAGTATGTTGGCGGAGTGACCCTCAAGAACTCTCTAGTTCTTCTTCTTCAGGATCCACATCATCTTGATGGAAATCCTTGGAGTGGTAGTTGTACTTGATGAAGTAGAACTCGATGTAGTTTTGGGAACCCACTTGACCAAGGCCTTAGGAGTTTCTTCAAATGCATCAATCTCCTCTTGAAGTTTGTCCTTGCCCTTTTGCTTGTGGTCTTGTGGTGGAAGATCATCTTGAGCTTGTGTCCCTTGGAAGGAAGTAGGATCATACTTCTCTTGTTGAGGAACAAACTTCGTCTTCGGGTATTGATCTTCATCCCACTCAACTCCATTGGCATTGAACTTTCGTTCAAAACCAATACCTTGATTCTTCCGCTGCCTTCCTTTCTTGCGTACAATTTCCTCAAATCACTTACTTCCGGCAAGGATCTTGAAAACACCCTTCTCTATAATTCCCTTCAATAAGCTATTTTCTTGCTCAAGTGTAAGTTGGCTAAGAGAATTATTAGTGGAATCAAGAGAACTACTAGAAGCAACAATATTGGATTTAACATGATTATTGTTACTACTAGAGGAATAATCTTTCTTACTCTTGTTGCTAGTTTTTACTTGTGGCATGTAAGTAGACAAGAGTAAACGCTTGGCAATGTAAGAAGAACTTTTCTTGCGAAGATCATCATTGATTGCCTTTAAGAACCCATGCACTTGCTCAAGCTTGAGCTTTTCAAAGCGTAGATTCTCATGAGTCTTTAAAAGTTCTCGATGATCTTCCAAGGTAGTTTCATGAGCGAACTTAAGAGTGTTTAGCTCTTTAGTTAGACGCTCAATCTCCTTCTTATCATCATCATTCGTTTTATCTAGACTAATGATACGTCTCCAACGTATCTATAATTTTTTTATTGTTCCATGCTATTATATTATCTGTTTTCGATATTAATGGGCTTTATTTTACACTTTTATATTATTTTCGGGACTAACCTATTAACCGGAGGCCCAGCCCAAATTGTTGTTTTTTGCCTATTTCAGTGTTTCGTAAAAAAGGAATATCAAACGGAGTCCAAACGTAACGAAACCTTCGGGAACGTGATTTTCTCAATAAACATGATCTAGGAGACTTGGAGTGCAGTGTTTCGTAAAAAAGCAATATCAAACGGAGTCCAAACAGAATGAAACCTTTGGGAATGTGATTTTCTCAATAAACGTGATCCAGGAGACTTGGAGTGGATGTCAAGAAACAATCGAGGAGGCCACGAGGCAGGGGGGTACGCCTACCCCCTGGGCGCACCCTCCACCCTCGTGGGCCTCTCGTTGCTCCACCGACCTAATTCTTCCTCCTATATATATCCATGTACCCCGAAAACATCCAGGAGCACTACGAAACCCTATTTCCACCGCCGCAACCTTTTGTACCCAAGAGATCCCATCTTGGGGCCATTTCCGGAGCTTCGCCGGAGGGGGCATTGATCACGGAGGGCCTCTACATCAACTCCATGGCCTCTCCGATGATGTGTGAGTAGTTTACTTCAGACCTACGGGTCCATAGCTAGTAGCTAGATGGCTTCATCTATCTCTCTCTGGATCTCAATACAAAGTTATCCTCGATTCTCTTCGAGATCTATTCGATGTAATCTTCTTTTGCGATGTGTTTGTCGAGATCCGATGAATTGTGGGTTTATGATCAAGTCTATCTATGAACAATATTTGAACTTCTCTGAATTCTTTTATGTATGATTAGTTTATCTTTGCAAGTCTCTTCGAATTATCAGTTTGGTTTGGCCTACTAGATTCATCTTTCTTGCAATGGGATAAGTGCTTATCTTTGGGTTCAATCTTGCGGTGCTCGATCCCAGTGACAGAATGGGAACCGACACGTATTGTATTGTTGCCATCGAGGATAAAAAGATGGGATTTACATCATATTGCATGAGTTTATCCCTCTACATCGTGTCATCTTGCTTAAGGCGTTACTCTGTTCTTACGAACTTAATACTCTAGATGCATGCTGGATAGCGGTCGATGTGTGGAGTAATAGTAGTAGATGCAGGGAGGAGTCGATCTACTTGTCGCGGACGTGATGCCTATATACATGATCACGCCTAGATATTCTCATAATTATTCGCTTTTCTATCAATTGCTCGACAGTAATTTGTTCACCCACCGTAATACTTATGCTATCTTGATAGAAGCCACTAGTGAAACCTATGGCCCCCGGGTCTATTTTCCATCATATTAGTCTCCCATCAAGAAGCTATTTCTGGCGTCATTTATTTTGCTTTATTTACTTTGAATCTATATCATAAAAATACCCAAAATATTTATCTTATTATTATCATCCTATCAGATCTCACTATTGCAAGTGGCCGTGAAGGGATTGACAACCCCTTTATCGCATTGGTTGCTAGGTTCTTATTTGTTTGTGTAGGTACGAGGTGACTCGCGCGTGGTCTCCTACTGGATTGATACCTTGGTTCTCAAAAACCGAGGGAAATACTTACGCTGCTTTACTGCATCACCATTTCCTCTTCAAGGGAAAACCAACACAGTGCTCAAGAGGTAGCAAGAAGGATGTCTGGCGCCGTTGCTCAGGAGATCTACGCCAAGTAAAGACATACCAAGTACCCATCACAACTCTTATCCTTCACATTACATTATTTGCCATTTGCCTATCGTTTTCCTCTCCCCCACTTCACCCTTGCTGTTTTATTCGCCCCTTTTCTTTGCCTTTTTCCCGTATGTATCTTTGTTTGTGTTTCCTTGTGCCTTCCATTTTCTTGCATCTTTGCTTGCTAAAAATCTATTGATATGGATCCACTTAAAGTGTTTTACTTGGATCATATTCAATCCTTATGCGCTCATGCTGAAACCCCAACTAGCCTAGTTGATGGGAAATCTTTAGATGAGCATGCTCATTTTGTGCGTCACCATTTGTCTGAAAAAGGGACACTCTTATGGGATCAAATAAACAGATTGCTATGTTATGCTTGGAATCTTTGTGAAATTTGTGATCTTACTTGTTGCTCTTAGAACCCTAAAAAACACCTCCCCTACCTATGTGAGTTTAATGATAATGAAATCTTATCTTCTTATGCAAAGGGTGTTCATAGTTACTACGATATCGAACAAATTGAAGAATTCTTTTGCTTTTAAGGGTGCTTATGAAGTTGCTTCTTTGTTTGAAAAGTATGATATTAATCTCTATGAATCTGAAAATCTTGACATACTTAAATATTGCTACGAAAACTATGCTCATAATGTCTATGTCAAAGAATTTATTGAAAGAATGACCGCTACTTCGGAAGAAAATAGTGATATGCATGAATCTATAGATAATTATGATTCCGATGATTTGATTGAAATATCCCTTGATGAACATGATGCTTGCTATTCTTGTGGCCATGATGCCAATATTTATGAAGATGAATTTGCTATAGTTCCTTATGTTAAACATTAGATCGTTGCTATTGCACCCATACTTGATAGTTCCTTCGATGAAAAGTGTGATTGCAATATTATAAATTCTCTTAATGTCAATTGTGTTAATGATATGCAAAACCCCAAGCTTGGGGATGCTAGTTTTGCTATGTCCACTACTTGTTGCAATGATCATGATTGGGGTGATTCTTCTTTTGATCTTGAGAATTTATTTAAGCCCCATGATGAATATGAGATTGATAATAGTATTTGCAATAATACTGAAAGTGGGTTTGGAGAGGTCATGACTTTAGTTAATGTTAATCCCACTATTTTGCAAGAGTGTCAACTTTTCATATATGTGGATCTTGTTAAGAATATGTTTTGTGATAGCTATATTGTTGAATTTGCTTATGATCCTACATGTAATTATTATGAGATAGGAAAATATGGTTGTAGAAATTTTCATGTTACTAAATTGCCTCTCGTTATGTTGAGATTGCTATTGTTTTGTTCCGCTTCCTTGCATATGCTAGTTTTTGCTTGCATTGATATTTTTTTGCCTGTAAGATGCATATGCATAGGAAGTATGTTAGACTTAGATGTGTTTGTCACATGTTTCATGATGCTCTATTTGTCTCAATTATTATCTTCCGTGTGAGCATCGTTGAAATATTATGCCTAGCTAGCAGCGTTAAACGATAGCGCTTGTTGGGAGGCAACCCAATTTTATTTTTATTCCTTGCTTTTTGTTCCTGTTTAGTAATAAATAATTTATCTAGCCTATGTTTTTGTTGTGTTTTTGTGTTTAATTAGTGTTTGTGCCAAGTAGAACCATTAGGAAGACTTGGGGAAAGTCCTTTTGATCTTGCTGTAAAAAACAGAAACTTTAGCGCTCACGAGAATAGCTACCATTTTTTATTGCAGAGTGCTATTTAGTTAATTCTTTTTGCAGATGATTAAGATAAATTCCTGACGTCAAGAAATTTATTTTAGAATTTTTGGGGTTCCAGAAGTTTGCGTTAGCTACAGATTACTACAGACTATTCTGTTTTTGATAGATTCTGTTTTTCGTGTGTTGTTTGCTTATTTTGATGAATCTATGGCTAGTAATAGAGTTTATAAACCATAGAAAAGTTGGAATACAGTAGGTTTAACACCAATATAAATCAAGAATGAGTTCATTATAGTACCTTGAAGTGGTGGTTTTTTTTTTCTTTCGCTAACGGAGCTCACGATATTTTCTATTTTGAGTTTTGTGTTGTGAAGTTTTCAAGTTTTGGGTAAAGATCTGATGGATTATGGAACAAGGAGTGGAAAGAGCCTAAGCTTGGGGATTCCCAAGTCACCCCAAGGTAAAATGCAAGGACACCAAAAATCCTAAGCTTGGGGATGCCCCGGAAGGCATCCCCTCTTTCGTCTTTGTTTATTTGTAACTTTACTTGGAGCTATGTTTTTATTTGCCACATGATATGTGTTTTGCTTGGAGCGTCTTGTATGATTTGAGTCTTTTCTTTTTAGTTTACCACAATCATCCTTGCTGTACACACCTTTTGGGAGAGACGCACATGAATGGGAATTTATTAGAATACTCGATGTGCTTCACTTATATCTTTTGAGCTATATAGTTTTTGCTCTAGTGCTTCACTTATATCTTTTAGAGCACGGTGGTGGTTTCATTTTATAGAAATAATTGATCTCTCATGCTTCACTTATATTATTTTGCGATTCCTTTAGAACAACATGGCAATTTGCTTTTAGGAATAAAAAAACTTTCATATAAGTGCATTGAATACTATGAGAAGTTTGATACTTGATAATTGTTTTGAGATATGGAGATGCTGATATTAGAGTCATGCTAGGTGACACAACAGGAATCAGGTTCTTTGCTGTGCGCCATGGCGGACGGCAAACATCTTTGTCGTCCACTAGCGGATGACAAACTATCTGGATGAATGACTGCCAGCAAAGGCCTTCTTTGCCGTCCGCTTCTTAGACACAGACGGCAAAGGATTATGCTATCCGCCATCCGAGACCAGCAGACAGCAAAGACAGCTGACGGCAGTGCAGTGGCATGAGAGCCGTTAGGGGGTTAATGGAGCTCTTTGCTATCTGCCAGCGGACGGCAAAGTGTCAAAGATCTTTGCCGTCTGCTGGCAGACGGCAAAGAGCCTAGCTAGGCAGCACTAGGAAGCTGCCACGTGTCCAGATATGTCGTCCGCCAGCAAACGGCAAAGATGTTTGAATCATTGCCGTCTGCTGGCAGACGGCATAGTTGGTCACTTTGCCGTCCGCCAGTAGACGGCAAAATGACCAAATAGGAAGCCAGTGTTCCCAGTTTGCACAGGTGACTACCACGTGTCCTCTTTGCCTTCTGCTAGCAGACGGCAAAGAGGCTATATATCCCCTATTTTTATTTAAATCCCTTTAATTAGACATGGTTTCAAACATAGATATACATGCATACATATCCATCATATCCAACAGCATGTCCAACAACATATTTCATCCAATCCAACAACATAGTTCAACAAAGTCCAACATATCCATATATACATAACCAGAAACAAGTTTCCAACAACATCTCCATATAGACATACATATCCAAAGAAGTTTTCATAAACAACAAGGAAGGACCACAAGAATAGTACACTCCATGAATCCAAGCTTCCTCATGTAAAGCACATCTACAAATTGGGAAAGATGAAAGTTAGAAGAAGAAGAAGAAGACTACTTAGAACAAGAAGAAGATTTTATCTTATTCTTCTTCTAACTAAGGTAGGTAAAAATGTCATTTTATTGCTAAGCTAGGTAAAAATGCTAAGTGTAGGTCATTTTAGAGCTAAGGTAGGTAAATAGGTCATTTTGGAGCTTAGTAAGGTTATTATGTCATTTTCGAGGAAAATAAGCTAAGTCTATATCATTTTGGAGCTAACAAAGATTATCATGCCATTTTTTAGCTAAGTATGCTAAGTATGTCATAAATGAACTGAATAAGCTAAGTATAGCTCATTTTTTATCTAACTTAGGTAATTATGCCATTTAGGAGGAAAATAAGCTAAGTATCCATTTGTAAAGAAAAACACTAGAGAAAACTTACCCTAATCACAAAAATGTGATGAAGATCGCAACAAAGGTAACAACTGATCCAACGGCATAATGATACCAAGCCTCATTATCAATGGCATGTTTTCTAATCTTCTTAAGCTTCAGGCGCATTGCATCCATCTTCAAGCGCATGGCATTCATCTTCATCTTGTGATCATCGATGACATCGGCAACATACAACTCCAATGTCATCTTCTCTTCTTCAATTCTTTTAATTTTTTCTTTCAAATACTCATTTTCTTTTTCAACTAAATTTAACTTCTCGACAAGAGGGTCCGTTTCAAATTCTGGTTCACATACCTCCTAGATTAAAATATCTCTATGTCAACTTGATGGCCATAATTGTCATAAATGCGAAATGCAACAAATAGTTATGAAAGAGAATTTACCACATCCGAATCATAAAGCGGGCGAGGGCCGACCGAGACGGACATCAAGACCATGGCACTATGTATGAGAAACAATCATACAAAGTAAGAAAATTATAAATACCAACTATATAAATCATACAATCATACAAATAATTATATAAGTCAAGTACAACGTAAAAATTGAATACCTAATAATCACTATCGGTAATGATGTGCTCTTCATCATCATTAATAAAAGCATCATCATCATCACTATCGGTAATGACGTGCTCATCAACATCATTAATAAATGCATCATCATGTGGAAGGCCACCTGTAATCGTTCAAGCATTGACATGTCATCTGAAGTAGTAACTTCTTCTTCCGGCTCTTCTTGTTCCGGCTCAGGGGTGAAGTCGGATTCACTATCATTGTCTACTTCAATGTTCTGGGGTGGAGTAGAGCGGTTCTTGAAATGTTTTTTGGAAAGACGTGTTTCTTGGAAGAATTCTCCTTCATCATATGTGTCTTTGTTAATGTGAGTTTCATAATCCTTTTCATTGGGGGGAGGTGGTCTAACACGTGGCGGCACTTCATAAACGACGTCCCAACCACTGAGATTTGGATCACTTTGACAGGCCCATGGTAGATAGAAAACTTGGGTTGCCCATTGAGCCGTAATATAGACATCAGGAACATCCAAATGGGTGCTTTGTTTCATTTCGACTAGCCCTATATGTTCATGGGTCCTTCTAGTCTCCCTCGGCTGGAACCAATAACATTTGGAGACGACGACGTTTGGTGGGTTTTCACCATAGAATTCAAGTTCATAAATTGCTTCAACTCTTCCATAATACTCGACACCTCCTTCGCCGATAGCAGAGACACAATAGTTTGTAGACTTTCGGTCGTCCATAGATAGCTCTTTGCCATAGGTACAAAAGCGATACCCGTTGATGTCGTATTTGTCAAATGAACGGACCTTATAGTCAAAACCATTAGCTACTTGTCTCAATTCGGCATTCATAATCTCTGAATTAGCCTACAAGTTTAATACGAAAGGATTGTTGCATTAGTCGCAAATTAGCCAAAGAAAAGATAGGGTCTAATGGAAATTACCATTTTTTTGAACCAAGAGATGAAACCGGGAAATGCGGCTCTTTGTTTTGCCAGAAGCTCATACTCTTCGACGGAATCCTTTTGGATCACCACTCCATACGAGAATATGGCGACGTATCGACTACATCAAATATCCAGGAATAAGAGAAGTTCAAAGGAATTAGAAGTTGTGAAACAATGTACCGAGATCTTACTCGATGTACGGCCGCACTTATGTTAGGTTGTTGAAGAGATACAGCGAAATGGTCCACCATTCTTCAACATCCAACCTTACTGGTTTCCAACCACTGGCTGGTGCGAGATTCCCTTTGAATAGGCTGAGGTCGGATTGACCCATTTGAGGTTTGTCAGCATTGTACTGAGGCTTCGGATTATGCAAATGACGATTTTTGTCTTCGTAGTGTGCGGTCACAAAGTTTGCCGCCTCCTCAGTGATGAATGCCTACGCCATCGATGCTTCTATTCTATGTTTATTTTTACATTTTGCTCAAAACATCTTCTGGATCCTCTTAGTTGAGTAGCACCAACGATTTTGCACGCCCCCCCAATCGTGCCTCGGTCGGGAGATGCAAAATCAAGTGTTGCATTGGATTAAAGAAGCTTGGTGAAAAGATCTTCTCTAACATGCAGATCAACTCCGGCGCCAACTATTCCATTTCTTCTAGGAGGCCAGGCGATAGTTCTTTCGCACAAAGAACACTGAAGAAATAGCTCAGTTCTGCCAGTACTAGCCATTCATCCTCAGGGATGAAGCCATACAACATCATCGGCATTATCCGCTCAATCCATATGTGCCAATCATGACTTTTTAGACCAAATATTTTCAATTTTTGAAGAATAGCTCCCCTCTTTAGATTTGCTGCATACCCATCGGGGAACATCAACTGCATTTTCACCCACAAAATAATTTCCTTCATAGCTGGCCTTCCAAGATTGAACCATGCCTTTCGCTACGTCCAGTTGATCCCCTTTCCTTTTGGTTCTTTCATGTTTTGTAACGGTCTATCACATAGCTCCTCTTGATCGACTCTAGCCTTAGTATTATCCTTTGACTTCCCCTCTATGCCGAACAATGTACCAAAAATGGCTTCGGTGATATTCTTTTCAGTGTGCATCACGTCGATGTTGTGTGGGCAAAGGAGGTCTTTGAAGTAAGGCAGATCCCACAAGCATGTCTTGTAAGTCCACGCATGTTCCTTATTATACCCCTTGAAATACACTGGACGCTCTAGATCTGGCTCAAGAGCGTTTAACTGATCTAGGGTCTGTTGGCCTGTCAACACAGGTGGTGCAGAGTGTTTGACAACTCTACCTTTGATGAAGTTCTTCTTGTCTTTCCTGAACTTATGGCCAGGATGTAGAAACGGTCTATGTAAGTCAAAGCAACTATATATACTTGCGCCCTGCCGTCAGCCAATGAAACTCAAGAGCTCCCTTGCATGTGGGGCACGGTAACCTTCCATGCACACACCAGCCAACGAATAGCGCATACGCCGGCAAGTCATGCGTCGAGTACATGTACCAGGCACACATTATGAAGTTTTGTTTGCTAAAGGCGTCATATGTGTTGAACCCATTATCCCAAGCTTCTTGCAATTTGTCCTTAAGCGGCTGCATGTACACATTCATATTCTTCCCCGGATAGTTGGGCCCTGGAATTATCAACGTCAAGAAAATATTCTTTCATTGCATAATCTGCCCGGGGGGGGGGGAGATTGAGTGGAATGACAAACATGGGCCAATAGTTGTATGAGGCTGCCATCTAACCAAACACACTGAACTCATCTGTGCTGAAGGCGACTCGAGGATGCCTTGGATCTGCCATTTTTTCCTTATGTAATGCATCGAAGCGCTTCCACGCTTCACCAACCGATGTGTGCACCATCATCACATTCCCATCTGCATCAAGTTTGGTTCTTTTTCCTGATTTGTGCCATGTCATTTGTCTGGCCGTCTCTTCGACCATGAAAAGACGTTGAAGTCTTGGTACGATTGGCATATACCGAAGAACATTAACAGGTCTTTTGGTCTGCATCTTCTCTCCCACATTGTTGTCTACCATAGCATACCTGGAAGAATTGCAAATGGGACAATAGTTCAAGTCCTCATACTGAAGCCTAAATAAGACACATCCTTTCTCACAGGCATGTATCTTCTCATAGGGCATCTTAAGAGCATGGAGGATTTTGTCTGACTGGTACATGTTTGGAGGTAGCACATGGCCTTTGTGTAGAAATCGTCCGAATACTATCATCATCGCGTCGTAGCATTCTCTGCCCAAGTTGAATTGAGCCTTCAAAGCCATTATTTGTGAGATGGCATCCAGCTGACAAAGCTCAGTGTGCTCGTGGAGAGGATGTTTTGAGGACTCCAACATTTTAGTGAAGGCCTTTGTAGATTCCTCCATCTCCTTGTTCGAGTCCCAAGCATCGTCAAAGTCTTGCACCATGTCTGCGGTCCCGGTACCATGCTCGTCGGTGCGACGATGAACCTCGGCTCTGGCACATTGGGCAGACTCGCCATGTAATGTCTAGACCGTGTAACCAGGCATAAAACCAAACTTCTGCAGGTCTTTACTCATATGAAGCTCGTCCCTCTTTTTATAGTTGTCGCAATGGGCATAGGGGCACCAGCTAAATTCCTGGCCATTTGCAAATGCGGCTCTAACAAACCCCTTGGTTTTTGATAACCATTCCTCGGTCCAAACTTTCTGACTAGTGTAACCGGTGTACATCCATCCACGATCACTCGTATTGACTTCCTACTAGACACACAAGAAATATATACATAATTAAGCAAACTATATCCATCAGTTAATGGAGTTTGTCACTTTTATTACGTCCATGCAACCTACATGCTAATAGGTAAAGATAGGTCCTAATCCCACCCGAGTATGTGTAGATCGGGTTTGTTTTCCCATGCTCTGCTCCGGATCCGACGCAAAATTTTGGCAGCACCTCCCCGTTGTTCTCCTGATACACATCTCGGCAATAAGCAGAGAGAATGTGCACCCGGAGAACAACACGGAGGCACTGACGAAATTCTGCATCAGATCTGGAGCTGAGCATATGGGAAAACGAACCCAATCTACACATACTCGGGCTGTCCATGGATAATGTTGGACAATTCGAAAGAATCACGATTATAAATATGCAAATGCATGCATATTTACAGATGTAACCCTTTCGAACGGGAGACGCATAGTGGTTACGCATACTGGTGATTGACACCTATAGCTAGCAAGTTTCATCGGGAGATGTCATTTGTGCTCACCAACAAACGCAGGGGCGGAGTTCGTCGAACACTAGACCCACGCAGCGACGAAATAATCGACATCTAAATCCAAAGATGAGTAACATAGCGACCCCCTAACCCGCTCGTCCCCGGGTAAACTAAATAGCAACTACCATCGGTGCAAGTTACATGAGGCGGTCAGCGTTGAACACTAGATCCACATCCCACAAGTGAAGCCAGCGTCCGGCGTCCCACAACAATAGTTCTGGTGGCCGATGACGGCTGAACACCTTGGCTAATTTGTCTGGCAGCCTCTGCGATGAGGATTAAACCCAAGTTTTGAAATTCCAAACAACCAAACCGACTTGAGTCAGTTTGGGTGTTTCAAGTTTCAACACTTGCCTTTTAATCGTCATTCCAGAGGCTACCAGACAAATTCGCAATGGTGTTCGACCGCCATCGACGCCGAGAATAGTTGCTTTGGGACGCCGGACGTCGGCGTCACTTGTGGGACATGGATGTAGTATTCGACACCGACGGCCACATGTACCTCGCACCGACGATACTTGCTATTTAGGGTTCCATCGACACCGAGGAACCCCCTAACCCGCTCATCCCCGGGCGCCCTCTTTTCCTACTTCTTTTTTTCATCTTCAACTTCTACTTCTTTTTTTCATCTTCTTCTTCTTCTACTACTACTACTTATTGTTCTTTCTTCTTCTTCTTCTTCTTCTTCTTCTTCTTCTTCTTCCTCTTCTTTTTTTTCTTTTTTTTTCATCTTTCTTGATTATTCTTAAAAACAGGAAAAAAAACCCTAAATAAAACTATAAACTAAATGTAACCTAAAATAAAATAAATTAACCTAAACTAACCTAAACTAAACTAAATAAACTAAACTATCCTAAACTAAAAAAATATAAATTAAATCTAAAAACCAGAAGAAAAAAAACTCACCGTGATGAAGGGCGGGGCGGCGGCGGGGCAGGGTCGGGCGGTGCGGCCGGGTGGTGCAGTGTGGCCGGGCGGCGGCGACTCGGGACGAGGGTGGGGTGGTGCGGGGCGGCCGGCGACTCGGGACGAGGGCGGCGCGGCCGGGCAGGCGGGGCGTAGCGGCCAGCGGCGGCGGCTCGCCTGGGCGGTGACGACTTGGGATGGGTGGGGCGGTGCGGCCGACGACGTGGGTGGCGCGGGGCGAGGGCGGCTCAGGCGCGGCCGGGCGGGCGGGGTGGCGCGGCCGGGCGGCGGCAGGAGTTGGGGTCGGGGCGGCTCGGGGGCGGGCGTGGCCCCTTATCTGATAGGTCACAGCTCTTTGTCGTCTGCCAGTAGACGGCAAAGAGCGTACCTAGTGGGGTGGGGCCGGGGGGCGGGGACTGGCGAACTAACGGCCATCTTCTTTACCGTCTGCTGGCGGATGGCAAAGATGTTTTGCCGTCAACTGATGTCTACTACACAACCTTCTTCTTGTAGACGTTGTTGGGCCTCCAAGTGCAGAGGTTTCTAGGACAGTAGAAAATTTCCCTCAAGTGGATGACCTAAGGTTTATCAATCCGTAGGAGGCGTAGGATGAAGATGGTCTCTCTCAAGCAACCCTGCAACCAAATAACAAAGAGTCTCTTGTGTCCCCAACACACCCAATACAATGGTAAATTGTATAGGTGCACTAGTTCAGTGAAGAGATGGTGATACAAGTGGTATATGGATAGTAGATAAAGGTATTTGTAATCTGAAATAATAAAAACAGCAAGGTAACGAATGAAAAAAGTGAGCGTAAACGGTATTGCAATGATAGAAAACAAGGCCTAGGGTTCATACTTTCACAAGTGTAAGTTCCTTAAACAATACTAACATAATTGGATCACATAACTATCCCTCAACATGCAACAAAGAATCACTCCAAAGTCACTAATAGCGGAGAACGAACGAAGAGATTATGGTAGGGTACGAAACCACCTCAAAGTTATTCTTTCCAATCAATCCGTTGGGCTATTCCTATAAGTGTCACAAACAGCCCTAGAGTTCATACTAGAATAACACCTTAAGACACAAATCAATCAAAACCCTAATGTCACCTAGATACTCCAATGTCACCACAAGTATCTCTGGGCATGATTATACGATATGCATCACACAATCTCAATTCATCTATTCAACCAACACATAGAACCTCAAAGAGTGCCCCAAAGTTCTACCGGAGAATCCCGACGAAAACGTGTGCCAACACCTATGCATAGGTTCATGGGCGGAACCCGCAAGTTGATCACCAAAACATACATCAAGTGAATCACGTGATATCCCATTGTCACCACAGATATCCACGGCAAGACATACATCATGTGTTCTCAAATCTTTAAAGACTCAATCCGATAAGATTACTTCACAGGGGAAACTCAATTCATTACATGAGAGAAGAGGGGGAGGAGAAACATAGGATCCAACTATAATAGCAAAGCTCGTGATACATCAAGATCGTGCCAAATCAAGAACACGAGAGAGAGAGAGATCAAACACATAGCTACTGGTACATACCCTCAGCCCCGAGGGAGAACTACTCCCTCCTCGTCATGGAGAGCACCGGGATGATGAAGATGGCCACCGGTGAGGGTTCCCCCCTTCGGCAGGGTGCCGGAACAGGGTCCCGATTGACTTTTGGTGGCTACGGAGGCTTTTGGCGGCGGAACTCCCGATCTATCTTGCGTTCTGGAAGTTTTAGGTCACGTGGGTATATATGGGTGCAGGGAGGACGTCGGAGGAGCCACAGGGGTCCCACGAGACAGGTGGCAAGCGAGCACCTCGTGTCTCCCCTGACGTGGGGTCCAAGTTCATCAGGTGTGTTTCCTTCCAAAAATAACTTCTCTAGTTGATTTCGTTCCGTTTTGACTCCGTCTGATATTCCTTCTCTTCAAAACACTGAAATAGGCATAAAACAGCAAATCTGGGCTGGGCCTCCGGTTAATAGGTTAGTCCCAAAAATAATATAAAAGTGGAAAATAAAGCCCAATATTGCCCAAAACAGTAGATAATATAGCATGGAGCAATCAAAAATTATAGATACGTTGGAGACGTATCAAGCATCCCCAAGCTTAATTCCTGCTTGTCCTCGAGTAGGTAAATGGTAAAAAAAGAATTTTTGATGCGGAGTGCTACTTGGCATAATTTCAATGTAATTCTTCCTACTTGTGATATGAATATTCAGATCCATAAGATTCAAGACAAAAGTTCATATTGACATAAAAACAATAATACATCAAGCATACTAACAAAGCAATTATGTCTTCTCAAAATAACATGGCCAAAGCAAGTTATCCCTACAAAATCATATAGTCTGGCTATGCTCCATCTTCACCACACAAAATATCTAAATCATGCACAACCCCGATGACAAGCCAAGCAATTGTTTCATACTTTTGATGTTCTCAAACTTTTTCAATCTTCACGAAATATATGAGCGTGAGCCATGGACATAGCACTATAGGTGGAATAGAATGGTGGTTGTGGAGAAGACAAAAAGGGAGAAGATAGTCTCACAGCAACTAGGCGTATCAACGGGCTATGGAGATGCCCATCAATAGATATCAATGTGAGTGAGTAGGGATTGCCATGCAACGAATGCACTAGAGCTATAAGTGTATGAAAGCTCAACAAAAGAAACTAGTGGGTGTGCATCCAACTTGCTTGCTCACGAAGACCTAGGGAAATTTGAGGAAGCCCATCATTGGAATATACAAGCCAAGTTCTATAATGTAAAATTCCCACTAGTATATGAAAGTGACAACATATGAGACTCTCTATATGAAGAACGTGGTGCTACTTTGAAGCACAATATATGAGACTCGCTATATCATGGTGCTACTTTGAAGCACAAGTGTGGAAAAAGGATAGTAGCATTGCCCATTTTTATTTATTTCCTTTTTTATTTGGCCTTTCCTTTTTTATTTGGCCTTTCCTTTTTTTTGGCCTTTCCCTTTTTTTGGCGTTTTTTTGGGACAATGCTCTATTGAATGGTGATCATCACACTTCTATTTATTTACAACTCAAGAATTACAACTCGATACTAGAACAAAGATGACTCTATATGAATGCCTCCGGTGGTGTACCGGGATATGCAATGAATCAAGAGTGACATGTATGAAATAATTATGAATGGCGGCTTTGCCACAAATACAATGTCAACTACATGATCATGCAAAGCAATATGACAATGATGAAGCGTGTCATAATAAACGGAACGGTGGAAAGTTGCATGGCAATATATCTTGGAATGGCTATGGAAATGCCATAATAGGTAGGTATGGTGGCTGTTTTGAACAAGGTATATGGTGGGTTTATGATACCGGCGGAAGTTGCGCGGTACTAGAGAGGCTAGAAAAGGTGGAAGGGTGAGAGTGTGTATAATCCATGGACTCAACATTAGTCATAAAGAACTCACATACTTATTGCAAAAATCAATTAGTTATCGAAACAAAGTAATACGCGCATGCTCCTAGGGGGATAGATTGGTAGGAAAAGACCATCGCTCGTCCCCGACCGCCACTCATAAGGAGGACAATCAATAAACACCTCATGCTCCGACTTCGTTACATAACGGTTCACCATACGTGCATGCAACGGGAATCACAAACTTCAACACAAGTATCTCTAAAATTCATAACCACTCAACTAGCATGACTCTAATATCACCATCTCCATATCTCAAAACTATATCCAAGCATCAAACTTCTCTTAGTATTCAACACACTCATAAGAGAGTTTTTATTATTCTTGAATACCTAGCATATTAGGATTTTAAGAAAATTACCATGTTATTTAAGACTCTCAAAATAATATAAGTGAAGCATGAGAGTTCATCTATTTCTTCGAAATAAAACTACCACCATGCTCTAAAAGATATAAGTGAAGCACTAGAGCAAATGACAAACTACTCCGAAAGATATAAGTGAAGATCAATGAGTAGTGAAATAATTATGCAACTATGTGAAGATTCTCTATCATTTAATAATTTCAGATCTTGGTGTTTTATTCAAAAAGCAAGAAAAGCCTAAAAAAATAAATTGATGCTCCAAGCAAAACACATATCATGTGGTGAATAAAAATATAGCTCCAAGTAAAGTTACCGATGAACGAAGACGAAAGAGGGGATGCCTTCCGGGGCATCCCCAAGCTTAGGCTCTTGGTTGTCCTTGAATATTACCTTGGGGTGCCTTGGGCATCCCCAAGCTTAGGCTCTTGCCACTCCTTATTCCATGGTCCATCGAATCCTTACCCAAAACTTGAAAACTTCACAACACAAAACTTAACAGAAAACTCGTAAGCTCCGTTAGTATAAGAAAATAAATCACCACTTCAAGGTACTGTAATGTACTCATTATTTATTTATATTGGTGTTAAACCTACTGTATTCCAACTTCTCTATGGTTTATAAACTATTTTACTAGCCATAGATTCATCAAAATAAGTAAACAACACATGAAAAACAGAATCTGTCAAAAACAGAACAGTCTGTAGTAATCTGGATCAAACGTATACTTCTGGAACTCATAAAATTCTCAAATAAATTGCTGGACATGAGGAATTTATCTATTAATCATCTTCAAAAATAATTAACTAAATAGCACTCTCCAAATAAAAATGGCAGCAATTCTCGTGAGCGCTTAAGTTTCTATTTTTGACAGCATGATCAACAAGACTTTCCCCAAGTCTTCCCAAAGGTTCTACTTGGCACAAACATTAATTAAAAGCATAAAACCACATATAAGCATAGGCTAGATGAATTATTTATTACTAAACAGGAGCGAAAATCAAGGAATAAAAATAAAATAGGGTTGCCTCCCAACAAGCGCTATCGTTTAACGCCCCTAGCTAGGCATGATGATTTCAATGATGCTCATATAAAAGATAAGAATTGAAACATAAAGAGAGCATCATTAAGAATATGACTAGCACATTTAAGTCTAACATAGTTCCTATGCATAGGGATTTTGTGAGCAAACAACTTATGGGAGCAATAATCAACTTGCATAGGAAGGTAAAACATGCATAACTTCGAAACTTTAAGCACATAGAGAGGAAACTTGGTATTATTACAATTCCTACAAGCATATATTCCTCCCTCATAATAATTTTCAGTAGCATCATGAATGAATTCAACAATATAACCAGAACTTAAAGAATTCTTTTCATGATCTACAAGCATAGACAATTTACTACTCTCCACATAAGCAAAATTCTTATCATGAATAATAGTGGGAGCAAACTCAACAAAATAACTATCATGTGATTGAAAATTAAGATCAAGATGACAAGGTTCATTGTTATTATTGTTCTTTAAATCATACGTGTCATCACCATAATCATCGTAGATCGGAGGCATGCTTTCATCATAATAAATTTGCTCATCAAAACTTGGGGGACATAAAATATCATCTTCATCAAACATAGCTTACCCAAACTTGTGGCTTTCCATATCATTAGCATCATGGATATTCAAAGAATTTGTACTAACAACATTGCAATCATGATCATCATTCAAATATTTAGTGCCAAACATTTTATAGATTTCTTCTTCTAGCACTTGAGCACAATTTTCCTTTCCATCATAGTCACGAAAGATATTAAAAAGGTGAAGCGTCTGAGACAAACTCAATTCCATTTTTTGTAATTTTCTTTTATAGACTAAACTAGTGATAAAACAAGAAACTAAAAGACTCGATTGCAAGATCTAAAGATATACCTTCAAGCACTCACCTCCCCGGCAACGGCGCCAGAAAAGAGCTTGATGTCTACTACACAACCTTCTTCTGGTAGACGTTGTTGGGCCTCCAAGTGCAGAGGTTTGTAGGACAGTAGAAAATTTCCCTCAAGTGGATGACCTAAGGTTTATCAGTCCGTAGGAGGCATAGGATGAAGATGGTCTCTCTCAAGCAACCCTGCAACCAAATAACAAAGAGTCTCTTGTGTCCCCAACACACCCAATACAATGGTAAATTGTATAGGTGCACTAGTTCGGCGAAGAGATGGTGATACAAGTGGTATATGGATAGTAGATAAAGGTATTTGTAATCTGAAATAATAAAAACAGCAAGGTAACGAATGATAAAAGTGAGCATAAACGGTATTGCAATGATAGAAAACAAGGCCTAGGGTTCATACTTTCACTAGTGTAAGTTCCCTCAACAATACTAACATAATTGGATCACATAACTTCCCTCAACATGCAACAAAGAGTCACTCCAAAGTCACTAATAGCGGAGAACGAACGAAGAGATTATGGTAGGGTACGAAACCACCTCAAAGTTATTCTTTCCAATCAATCCGTTGGGCTATTCCTATAAGTGTGACAAACAGCCCTAGAGTTCGTACTAGAATAACACCTTAAGACACAAATCAATCAAAACCCTAATGTCACCTAGATACTCCAATGTCACCACAAGTATCCATGGGCATGATTATACGATATGCATCACACAATCTCAATTCATCTATTCAACCAACACATAGAACCTCAAAGAGTGCTCCAAAGTTCTACCGGAGAATCCCGACGAAAACGTGTGCCAACACCTATGCATAGGTTCATGGGCGAAACCCACAAGTTGATCACCAAAACATACATCAAGTGAATCACGTGATATCCCATTGTCACCACAGATATCCACGGCAAGACATACATCAAGTGTTCTCAAATCTTTAAAGACTCAATCCGATAAGATTACTTCACAGGGGAAAATAAATTCATTACATGAGAGAAGAGGGGGAGGAGAAACATAGGATCCAACTATAATAGCAAAGCTCGCGATACATCAAGATCACGCCAAATCAAGAACACGAGAGAGATAGAGAGAGAGAGATCAAACACATAGCTACTGGTACATACCCTCAGCCCCGAGGGAGAACTACTCCCTCCTTGTCATGGAAGGCACCGGGACGATGAAGATGGCCACAGGTGAGGGTTCCCCCCTCCGGCAGGGTGCCGGAACAGGGTCCCGATTGACTTTTGGTGGCTACAGATGCTTCTGGCGTCGGAACTCCCGATCTATCTTGCGTTCTGGAAGTTTTAGGTCACGTGGGTATATATGGGTGTAGGGAGGACGTCGGAGGAGCCACAGGGGTCCCACGAGACAGGGGGCGCGTCCTAGGGGGGGCGCCCCCCACCCTCGTGAGCACCTCGTGTCTCCCCTGACGTGGGGTCCAAGTTCATCAGGTGTGTTTCCTTCCAAAAATAACTTCTCTAGTTGATTTCGTTCCGTTTTGACTCCGTCTGATATTCCTTCTCTTCAAAACACTGAAATAGGCATAAAACAACAAATCTGGGCTGGGCCTCCGGTTAATAGGTTAGTCCCAAAAATAATATAAAAGTGGAAAATAAAGCCCAATATTGCCCAAAACAGTAGATAATATAGCATGGAGCAATCAAAAATTATAGATACGTTGGAGACGTATCATCAGCCAGCAGACGGCAAAGAAGATGGCCGTTAGTTCGCCCCGGTACGCCCGCCATCCACCCCGTTTGCCGTCAGCTACCAGACGACAAATATATGCAGATGGCAAAGCCATCCTTTGCCGTCCGCTGTCTCTTTGCCGTCAGTTTTCCGGTATTTGATGACAAAGCCTTTCTTTGCCATCAGCTAGCGGACGGCAAAGAAGTGGCAGACGGCAAAGAAGTGGATTATAGTAGTGCGAGTAGTTGTGAATTTCAGAAATATTTGTGTTGAAGTTTGTGATTCTCGTAGCATGCACGTATGGTGAACCGTTATGTGATGAAGTCGGAGCATGATTTATTTATTGATTGCCTTCCTTATGAGTGGTGGTCGGGGACGAGCGATGGTCTTTTCCTACCAATCTATCCCCCTAGGAGCATGCGTGTAGTACTTTGTTTTGATAACTAATAGATTTTTGCAATAAGTATGTGAGTTATTTATGACTAATGTTGAGTCCATGGATTATACGCACTCTGACCCTTCCACCATTGCTAGCCTCTCTAGTATCGCGCAACTTTCGCCGGTACCATAAACCCAACATATACCTTACTCAAAACAACCACCATACCTACCTATTATGGCATTTTCATAGCCATTCCGAGATATATTGCCATGCAACTTTCCACCGTTCCGTTTGGTATGACACGCTTCATCATTGTCATATTGCCATGCATGATCATGTAGTTGACATCGTATTTATGGCGAAGCCACCGTTCATAATTCTTTCATACATGTCACTCATGAATCATTGCATATCCCAGTACACCGTCGGAGGCATTCACATAGAGTCATATTTTGTTCTAAGTATTGAGTTGTAATTCTTGAGTTGTAAGTAAAAAGAAGTGTGATGATCATCATTATTAGAGCATTGTCCCAGTGAGGAAAGGATGATAGATACTATGATTCCCCCACAAGTCGGGATGAGACTCCGGACGAAAAAAAAAAGAAAAGATGCCAAAATAAAAAAAAGAGAGAGAAAGAAGGCCTAGATAAAAAAATGGGAGATAAAGAGAGAAGGGACAATGTTACTATCCTTATACCACACTTGTGCTTCAAAGTAGCACCAAGATCTTCATGATAGGGAGTCTCCTATGTTGTCACTTCCATATACTAGGGGAATTTTACATTATAGAACTTGGCTTGTATATTCCAATGATGGGCTTCCTCAAATTGCCCTAGGTCTTCGTGAGCAAGCAAGCTGGATGAACACCCACTTAGGTTCTTTTATTGAGCTTTCATACACTTATAGTTGTAGTGCATCTGTTGCATGGAAATCCCTACTCACTCACATTGATATCTATTAATGGGCATCTCCATAGCCCGTTGATATGCCTAGTAGATGTGAGACTATCTTCTCCTTTTTGTCTTATCCACAATCGTCATTCTATTCCACATACAGTGCTCTGTCCATGGCTCACGCTCATATATTGCGTGAAGATTGAAAAAGTTTGAGAACATCAAAAGTATGAAACAATTGCTTGGCTTGTCATCGGGGTTGTGCATGATTTAAATATTTTGTGTGGTGAAGATAGAGCATAGCCAGACTATATGATTTTGTAGGGATAACTTTCTTTGGCCATGTTATTTTGAGAAGACATGATTTCTTAGTTAGTATGCTTGAAGTATTACTATTTTTATGTCAATATTAAACTTTTATCTTGAATCTTTCGGATTTGAACATTCATGCCACAATAAAGAAAAATTACATTGAGAAATATGTTAGGAAGCATTCCACATCAAAAATTCTTTTCTTTATCATTTACCTACTCGAGGACGAGTAGGAATTAAGCTTGGGGATGCTTCATACGTCTCCAACGTATCTATAATTTTTTATTCTTCCATGCTATTATATTATCAGTTTTGGATATTAATGGGCTTTATTTTACACTTTTTATATTATTTTTGGGACTAACCTATTAACTGGAGGCCCAACCCAAATTGCTGTTTTTTGCCTATTTCAGTGTTTCATAGAAAAGGAATATCAAACGGAGTCCAAACGGAATGAAACCTTCTGGAACGTGATTTTCTCAACAAACGTGATCTAGGAGACTTGGAGTGGACGTCAAGAAACAATCAAGGAGGCCACGAGGCAAGGGGCACGCCTACCCCCCTAGGCACTCCCTCCACCCTCGTGGGGCCCTCATTGCTCCACCGACCTACTTCTTCCTCCTATATATATCCACGTACCCCAAAAACATCCAGGAGCACCACGAAACCCTATTTCCACCGCCGCAACCTTCTGTACCCAAGAGATCCCATCTTGGGGCCTTTTTCCGGAGCTCTGGTGGAGGGGGCATTCATCACGGAGGGCCTCTACATCAACTCCATGGCCTCTCCCATGACGTGTGAGTAGTTTACTTCAGACCTAAGGGTCCATAGATAGGAGTTAGATGGCTTGTTCTCTCTCTCTGGATCTCAATACAAAGTTCTCCTCAATTCTCTTGGAGGTCTAGTCGATGTAATCTTCTTTTGCGGTGTGTTTGTCGAGATCCGATGAATTGTGGGTTTATGATCAAGTCTATGTATGAACAATATTTGAATCTTCTCTGAATTCTTTTATGCATGATTGGTTTATCTTTGCAAGTCTCTTCGAATTATCAGTTTGGTTTGGCCTACTAGATTGATCTTTCTTGCAATGGCAGAAGTGCTTAGCTTTGGGTTCAAGCTTGCGGTGCTCGATTCTAGTGACAGAAAGGGAACTGACACGTATTGTATTGTTGCCATCGAGGATAAAAATATGGGAAAATTTTGTTTTTGCCACTCCAGATTTTGTCAATTTTTCTTATGCCACTCTGGATTTTGACATTTCAGTTTTGCCACTCTTAGCTTTTGACAATTATCACAATTGCCATTCCGTGGCAAAAAAAATTTAGAGTGGCAATTGTGATACATTGTCAAAATCTAGAGTGGCAAAAGTGAAATAAAATTAATTTGCTATTGCCACATAATGGCAATTATGATATTTTTCAAAAGCTAAGAGTGGCAATACTGAAATGTCAAAATCTAGAGTGGCATAACGAAAATTGGCAAAATCTAGAGTGGCAAAAACAAAAAATTTCCTAAAAATTTGGGGTTTACATCATATTGCATGAGTTTATCCCTCTACATCATGTCATCTCGCTTAAGGCGTTACTCTGTTCTTATGAACTTAATACTCTAGATGCATGCTGGATAGCAGTCGATGTGTGGAGTAATAGTAGTAGATGCAGGCAATAGTTGGTCTACTCGTCGCGGACGTGATGCCTATATACATGATCATGCCTAGATATTCTCATAATTATTTGCTTTTCTATGAATTGCTCGACAGTAATTTGTTCACCCACCGTAATACTTATGCTATCTTGAGAGAAGCCACTAGTGGAACCTATGGCCCCCGGGTCTATTTTCCATCATATTAATCTCCCGTCAACAAGCTATTTTTGGCGCAGTTTATTTTTCTTTATTTACTTTCAATCAATATCATACAAATACCAAAAATATTTATCTTATTATTATCATCTCTATCAGATCTCACTCTTGCAAGTGGCCGTGAAGGGATCGACAACCCCTTTATCACGTTGGTTGCGAGGTTCTTATTTGTTTGTGTAGGTACGAGGTGACTCACACGTGGTCACCTACTGGATTGATAACTTGGTTCTCAAAAACTGAGGGAAATACTTACGCTGCTTTACCGCATCACCCTTTCCTCTTCAAGGGAAAACCAACGCAGTGCTCAAGAGGTAGGAATTAACATGATTAATAGCAAGTTCGTCATAGTTTTCATCACTAGAGTTGTCAACAAGTAAATCATCATCACCTAGCAAATCATCTTCATCACTATTGAAATCAACATACTCGGGGTGTGATACCTTTGGGCCTTTAGCCATGAAACATCTTCCAATTCCTTCATTTGGTGAGTCAAATATATCTTAGGAGTTGGTTGACACAAGTGCTAGACTGGCAACACCTTCATCTTGAGTATATTCAGAGTCGGAGTGATAACTTCTCTCGGAGTGATTTTCGGAGTCGGAGCCGGATAGCCATTCACCAACATGAGCTTGATGTCTTCATTTTGTGTAGCTCCTTGATGACTTGTCCTTCTTTTCCCAATCCTTGCTTCTCCGAGATGTTCTTCGTTCATAGTGATCATCTCTACTCCTCCTCTCTCTTGGTGGTGATTCTTCTCTTCTACTTCTCCTTTTGGGTGAATCTTCTCTTCGTTTGTAGGGAGCCGTACACTCATTTGAGTAGTGTCCGAGTCTTCCACAATTGTAGCAATTACGTTCACCACTCGAAGATCTTTTGTCATTGTAGGACCTTGACTTGGAACATCTTTCTTTGCTTCTACTCTTGTAGAACTTGTTGAAATTCTTCACCATTAAGCTCAATTCTTCATTGAAGGCTTGTTTCTCACTTGATGATGTAGGAGCATCACATGAGGCTTTGTAAGAACCACTAGACTTGTTGTGAAGCTCTTCTTTATCCTTGAGTGACATCTCATGAGCAACAATTCTTCCAATTACTTCCATTGGCTTGAGATCTTTGTAATTGGGCATCATTTGGGTCAATGTGCACACGGTATCATATTTTCCATCCAAGGCTCTTAGGATCTTCTTAATGATGAATCTATCGGTCATCTCTTCACTTCCTAAGCCGACAATCTAATTTGTGATGAGAGCAAGCCTAGAGTACATTTCAGCAACACCTTCACTATCCTTCATTTTGAACTTGTCAAGCTGACTTTGAAGCACATCCAATTTGGATTCTTTGATGGAGTCGGTACCCTCGTGCATATCAATCAAATTATCCCAAATTTCCTTTGCATTCTGAAGACGGCTGATTTAATTGAAATCTTCAGAGCACAATCCGTTAAATAGGATATCGCAAGCTTGAGCATTGTATTGCAGCATATTCAACTCTTCCGCGCCAGCTTCACGATTCGGTTCTCTCCAATCAAAGAATTCACCTTCCAAGCCAATACACACAATAGCCCAAACGACGGGGTTATGTCCAAGAATATGCATTTTCATCTTATGCTTCCAACTAGAAAAATTAGTACCATCAAAGTAAGGTCCTCTACGGCGGTAATTTCCCTCTCTAGACACCATACTCTCCTAGGTTGTTAAGCCAAGGCTGTGATCACCAAAAGCTATGGAAATCAAGGCAAATGGAGACCAAAGCTCTGATACCACTTGTAGGATCAAAAGTATGTCTAGAGGGGGGTGATTAGACTACTTGACCAAATAAAAATCTAGCCTTTTCCCAATTTGAAGTCTTGGCATATTTTAGCAACTTAGAACAAAGTCAAGTAATCAACCTACACATGCAAATGTAAGAGTATAGCAGTGGAATGTAAAACATTTGCATATGAAGGTAAAGCGAGGAGTTTGGAGGGAGCAAACGCAATGTAGACATGGAGATTTTTGGCGTGGTTCCGATAGGTGGTGCTATCGTACATCCACTTTGATGAAGACTTCAACCCACAAAGGGTAATGGCTGCGTGATTCCACGGAGGGCTCCACCCACGAAGGGTCCACGAAGAAGCAACCTTGTCTATCGCACCATGGCCATCGCCCATGAAGGACTTGCCTCACTAGGGTAGATCTTCACGAAGTAGGAGATCTCCTTGCTCGTACAAACTCCTTGGTTCAACTCCACAATCTTGATGGAGGCCCCCAAGTGACACCTAACCAATCTAGGAGACACCACTCTGCAAAAGGTAATAGATGGTGTGTCGATGATGAACTCCTTGCTCTTGTGTTTCAAATGATAGTCTCCCCAACACTCAACTCTCTCTCTCATGGATTTGGATTTGATGGAAATAAGATTTGAGTGGAAAGCAACTTGGGGAAGGCTAGAGATCAAGATTCTTGTGGTTGTAATGGAATATCTTGGTCTCAACACATGAGTAGGTGGTTCTCTCTCAGAAAATGTATGCTGGAAGTGTAGGCACGTTCTGATGACTCTCTCCACGAATGAAGAGTGGGTGGAGGGGTATTTATAGCCTCCACACAAAATCTAACCATTACACACTATCGATGTCAAAACCGGCGGATCTTGGGTAGGGGGTCCCAAACTGTGCGTCTTAGGCAGATGGTAACAGGAGGCAGGGGACACGATGTTTACCCAGGTTCGGGCCCTCTTGATGGACGTAATACCCTACATCCTGCTTGATTGATATTGATGATATGAGTATTACAAGAGTTGATCTACCACGAGATCATAGAGGCTAAACCCTAGATGCTAGCCTATGGTATGATTATTGTTGTCCTATGTACTAAACCCTCCGGTTTATATAGACGTCGGAAGGGGCTAGGGTTACAAAGAGTCGGTTACAGGAGAGGAGATCTACATATCCGTATTGCCAAGCTTGCCTTCCACGCCAAGGAAAGTCCCATCTGGACACAGGACGAAGTCTTTAATCTTATATCTTCATAGTCCAATAGTCTGGCCAAAGGATATAGTCCGGCTGTCCGGAGACCCCCTAATCCAGGACTCCCTCTGTAGCCCCCGAACCAGGCTTCAATGATGACGAGTCCGGCGCTCAAATTGTCTTCGGCATTGCAAGGCGGGTTCTTCCCCAAATTTTTGAATATCTGATGAGTAGTGTCCGGCTCCCCATAAATGGTTGCGCTTCTTGGATTCTGCGCCCAATAAGGTCTATCCTCCACGTGTCGAGTGAATGCGAGGAGCCAAGGCATTTTTACATTTGCCACCCTAGCCATGTAACTAAACTCTCTACTTAAAGAGACGGGGATTCTTAGATCCAAACCACACCATCCTCCCACACCGAGTATCCATCGGAGCGCGCTCGGAAAAATCCATTCCAACATGGCTGGCCATCGCATCTCCTCCTCTCACTCCCGTAGCCCTAAGCCCGATGATTGGGAGAAGTGTTCCGTCCCACACAGCCAATTAGTAGGGTTACAGACCCAGGGATTTCTCCCCCCAGCGTATATGATCTCTGTTCGAGCCGGGCTCGCCACTTATAATGGCAGGGAGCAAGTGGAGAGCCTCCCCAATCCCTCCAAGGGGGAGCGGGTATGCCTTGTCCCTTATTTACTAAGGGGACTTGGATTTCCAATCCATCCGTTCCTCCGCAGGATCCTGGAGTTTTATGGCCTCCGGTTGCATAATTTCACCCCTGCTTCCATATTACACATCGCTGGTTATGTCGCCCTTTGTGAGCTGTTTCTGGGCTGCGAAGCTCATTTTGAGTTGTGGAAGAGGCTATTCTTCCTTGTGCTCCATACACAGAAGGGGTCAATATATCAGGTGGGTGGAGCCGAAATGTGGCTCATCGCCAAGACCGGATACCTGTCCGTTACCCCGAAGAAGACATCCAAAGACTGGCCTTCGGAGTGGTTTTCCATGGAGGACGTCCCGCTTCCAGATCCTATTCGGATGGGTCTTCCCGATTTCGACAATGCTCCTTTGAAGATACACCGAAGCTGGCACCTACGGAGCCCTCAGGAGGATGATAATGGAGAAGTCCTTTACCTGATGGGCCGGATAAAAGCGTTGGCTCAATCAGGACTGACAATAATCGAGGTTATGTCAGTATGTATAATGCGGGGGGTGCAACCACTTCAATATCGAGGGCAGCCCATGTGGCACTTTAACGCGGAAGATGATGCCACCCGCTGCGGGCGTAAGGGGTCGGGCTTAGTTGCTGCTCTAGCAAAAATTCTTTCTGATTTATACAAGGGAGAGGAAGAGGAGTTCCTCTGTAATAAGCCATGGGATGGATTCTCCATGTACAACCCTCCAAGCTGGGTGAGCCGTAATTTTTTACTCCCACCTTCCCGCATTCTTCGTCATAAATACTCACCTTGCCGTTTCATGGCAGGAACTTCGAAAAGCTGTAAGGGAGGTCAACAGCCCGCCTCCACAACCAGAGGACCGTGACCGGGCCCTCGATCCCAGACTCGAAGAGGATCAGGACATATTTGTGGAGCTGATTGACAGGAAACTCTATCAATTGAGCTGCGATGATGCCCTGATGGCCATCATAGCCGACTATCCTGGGCTACTCCCTGCACCACAAGTAAGAAAAACCGGAGTCTCAACTTCCGAGAAGGATCCCCTCTTATGCACTTCACCTACCGTACACATATGGTGTTTTACAGGGAAGGCCCTCGGGACGCCATGCCGCACCCGCAGTGACTCGCCAACAAGGGGCACTACAACCGGGTAGGCTAAAAATGAAGGTGGTCATGACTGAGATGCCGGCGCAAAGGTATGATACAAAACCTCGCTACGTGGTTCTCGTCTTGCTTAAAATATAATGACGCCCATGTTTCCTAGTAGGAAAAACGCTCGCCGGACTATATCCGGAGAGGTTGCTTATCAAGCCTCCACCAGTCGGGCTCCAGGGCCGGACATAGAGGCGGAGACTAACACGGGGAGAACGCTAGATGCTCCTCCTACAGAGGATGCAGATGGACTATCCGCTACAAATTCCGAAGTGGAGAGCGCCATGAATCACAGGTGTCGTCGGGCCATACTCTATGACGCTTGTTTCTCCCAAGAGGCGTTTGATGCCTTCAACTCAAGAGACGTGTACATCCGTGCTGCTCAAAACGGTCTCGCCAGAGCCACGTACCAGTATGTAAAGGATATATGGGTAAGAAAATCTGATGATTATATATATATATCAGTAGCCCCTAAGACTTGAAACAGTTAACACAACTGATTTAAGGATCATTATTTGTGCAGGTTCTTACAGAGAAGAATACCCAATTGTCTCAAGAGTTGGAAGAGTGCAAAGCCCAGCTACGGGCCACGGTTGCCGTGTTGGAGGAGTTCGAGAAGGCCCCCTCTGGTAACACTTTGTTTCCATTGCAAAGAATGACAGGTACCAGATAGTATGCGACAGGCATGCAAATCTAACAATAGATGTTGCAGATGACTCCGGAGTGAATCCGGAGGCCGTGCTGGAGAATGCGCAACATGCTAAACGACAGCTAAATGCTAGCGAGCGCGTGCTTATGCGGGTCAGGCAAGAGAAAAATAATCTCCAGGACACCAATATCTGGCTAGGCGTGGAACTGAAAGATGTCTGAGCCCATCTTGCGGACTACCTGAACGAGAATAAGCGGCTTCGACGCGACATTTTCAGTAAGTGCTTGAACAAACTTTTGAAAGAGTTTGGCGAAGAAGCCGGCTAACAGAGTTATGTCTGCAGGTATGCTGATGGGTCGTCCCACGGAGGAGATGCCCGGGTCTGCGGGTGATCTTCTACTAGAGCTCACACAACTGCACGAACAAGTTCGACAGGTGATGTAGGGTATTGCCCGAGCCTTGTGGCCATCCGCCTCCCCGCCAGGAGGCATGTGGGAGCTTATAGAGAAGCTCAAGGGAGCGGGGCGGCGCTTCCGATTATGTAAGATGTCAGCTTGCCGACAAGTTGCAAGGGAAGCCTGGGCCATGGTGAAGACGCGATATACCAAAGCTGACCCAAACCACATGGCCGAGGTCGGACCTATGGAGCCCGATGGGAAAGAGATCCCCGTCAGTTTAGTGCATGACCAAGTAGAATTAGCCGCAAAGTATTCCCAACAGGATTGTAGGCTAGACAGCCTGTTGGATGGTATAGAAGAAGAATTTAGTCAGTCTTAGTTACTATGTACTTGAAATAACATATATAATGTATCTAGCCAGATTGTAAATCATTTGTCATGGCAGACCTTTTCGCTTCGACTTCTGGACCCGATAGTCTGGAGTGTATCCGAATACCGCTCGGTTATGTAAAAACTGGTGTATGCATGGAAACCAGGCGTAGGGGTCATAAGTGCTTGAACAGACAAGCACCCAACTAGCTATGTTCTATTACATGGATAGTAAGAACCATCTTCCAGGGAGAATAGTTCCATTAAGGGTTCCTTTCCCTAGGTACGCATGCCCTAATGTCCATGTCCGAACTGCGAAACGAGACGCAAGCTATAAACATCTGGGGGCATGTATCAAAATAAATAAAAGTCATCTTTTGTTCACCGACCGAATATTCCCTTAAGAACTCTAGCTTTCGGCTTCACCCAGTCTGAGGTACACATCCGGCTACCCGGCAGTAACAATCGCAGAGGTGCTCTCCTTATGCCCTAGCCGAATTAATGGGAACATAGGGCATAAATACAAGAGCCAGGCAACCCAGATTGGCCAAAACTTAAGTCATATCGATGCATATAATGGCAAAAAAGGTACATGCGGAAGAATAACACATGTGTGGGGCATAAAGCCCAGAAAAATAGTTATATTAAGCTTATGTATAGGAAGCCCCCAAGTATAATGAGTGCGGTTAGCGCGTCAAGATTGTGTAGTGAAGACACAAGTTAGCCTTTTAAGGCCTTGAGAAGAGGAAAAAAGAAGAGAGAAAGAGAGAAAAGACAGATAATGTATACACAAAAATTTGACGGGGGTAAGGAGACGAACATAGAGTCCGGCGCTAGGCGTAGAATCTTCGGAGTCTGGCTGTGTTCCATGGGTTTGGCTCGAGTCGACTGTCCGATGCATCCCGCAGACAGTACACTCCACCGTCAGAACCTGGTCAATAATGAAGGGACCTTCCCATTTGGTCTTGAGCTTGTTCTTTTTGTTCTCCGGCAGGCATAGAACTAGTTCGCCAACGTTATAGGTTTTGGCCCATACTTCTCTGCTTTGATACCTTTGAGCCTGTTGCTGATAGAATGCAGAATGGGCTTTTGCCACATCGCGCTCCTCCTCCAGGGCGTCCAAACTGTCCTGCCAATCGACCTTGGCCTCTTTCTCTTCGTACATGCACACTCGAGGTGAGTCATGAATTATGTCGCAGGGCAGAACCGCCTCTGCGCCGTACACCATAGAAAACGGTGTGTATCCGGTAGTATGATTCGGCGTGGTCCATAGCCCCCATAGTACATAGTCGAGCTCCTCTACCGAGTGCGTGTTTGATTCCTTTAAGGACCGCAGTAATCTGGGTTTGATGCCGCTCATGATAAGACCATTTGCTCGCTCGACTTGACCATTAGTTTGCGGGTGATAGATAGAAGCATAATCGAGCATGATGCCCATGTTGCTGCACCAGAGTTTTACCTTGTCGGTTGTAAAGTTTGTGCCGTTGTCCGTGATGATGCTGTGGGGGACGCCATAACGGTGTACAGCCGCAGATATGAAGTCTATCATGGTCCGGATTCAGCCGTTTTAACGGGTTTGGCTTCTATCCATTTGGTGAATTTATCCACCATGACCAATAAGTATTTTTTCTTATGGGTTCCCCCTTTGAGGGGTCCGACCATATCAAGCCACTAGACTGCAAAGGGCCAAGTAATGGAGATTGTTTGGAGAGCCCTAGGCGGCATATGGCTTTGGTTTGCAAAAAGCTGGCAACTGATGCAATGTTGGAACAGATACTGTGAATCTGCTCGGGCCGTTGGCCAATAGAAACCTGTACGGAAGGCCTTGCTTACAAGAGCCCGGGCTGTGCCGTGGTGGCCGCCGAGTCCAGCATGGATTTCTGCCAAAAGCCTCCGCCCTTCCTCTTCAGAGATGCACCTTTGAAGGACTCCGGTAGTGCTTTTCTTATAAAGCTCTCCCTCGTGGACCTTGTAGACTTTGGATCGCCGCACTATGCAGCGTGCCTCATTTTGGTCCTCGGGTAGTTCCTGCCTGGTTAGGTAGGCCAGGAATGGTTCTGTCCACGGGGCTATTACGGCCATTGTCACGTGGGCTGAAGGTGGTATTTCGGTGGCGGAGCCTCCGATTGTGTTAGAGTGTTCGGTATCTGGTGTTGTGGCCGGGTCCGGACTACTGTTACCGGCGTCCCCTTCCCATACCACAGATGGCTTAAATAGCTTTTCCAGGAAGATGTTAGGTGGGACAGGGTCGCGCTTAGCGCCGATACAGGCATGGATATCCGCCGCCTGATTGTTTCCCGAGCCACATGGTGGAATTCAAGTCCCTCGAACCGAGCTGGCATTTTGAGGACGGCGTTGCGATATGCCGCCATTTTCGGATCCTTGGCATCGAAGTCTCCATTTATTTGAGATATTGCGAGGTTCGAATCCCCGCGCACCTCCAAGCGTTGAATGCCCATGGAAACTGCCATCCGGAGATCACGTAATAGGGCCTCGTATTCGGGTGCATTGTTGGAGTCTGTGTATAGTATTTGGAGTACATATTGGACTGTATCTCCGGTGGGGGACGTCAGGACGACGCCAGCCCCCAGACCAGCCAACATTTTAGAGCCGTCAAAGTGCATGATCCAATTGGAGTACTTGCTGTACTCTTTAGGGAGCTCGGCTTCTGTCCACTCGGTGACGAAATCGGCCAGTACTTGCGACTCAATGGCTCGCCGTGGTCTATATGTTATGTCAAGTGGGAGGAGCTCGATAGCCCATTTGGCAATCCGGCCCGTGGCATCGCAGTTGTTTATTATGTCGTTGAGTGGTACTTCTGAGGCCACCGTCACTACTAGGAAAAGGGCTATAGATGGAATTGACACTAATGGCGCACCAGACATGTGGTGCGCCATTACTATATACTAATGGCGCACCATCTGTTGGTGCGCCATTAGTGTGGAAGACACTAGGCACACGGTGCGCCACTAGTAACAAAATGTTTTTTTATTTTTTCAAACATACTAATGGCGCATCCGGGCAGAGTGCGCCATTAGTAGTTAGAACTACTAATGGCGCACCAGCCATAGAGTGCGCCACTACTGTATTTTTTTACTTTTTTGCAAAACTACTAATGGCGCACCGCTGCATAGTGCGCCATTACTAGTTTAAACTAGTAATGGCACACTATGCCATGGTGCTCCATTAGTATAGATTTTTTTTTCTTTTTTGCAAAACTACTAATGGCGCATGTCTGTGTGGTGCGCCATTAGTATGTTGGGTTACTAATGGCGCATGTCTCTGTAGTGCGCCATTAGTAACCTGGGACCAGCTAGATATTTTTGGACAGCCACACCTACACACTCACTTTCCCCACTTCATTCCCCCCACCTCCTTCTCTAAGCTTGTCGGCTGCCTCCTCCTCCTCACCTCATCTCGATCGCTATCCCACCTTGCCAGATCTAGTCCCCCTCGCCGCCGAGCACCCCCTGCACCATCTCCCCCGCTCACCGGCCGCCGCCGCCGACCCCCCGCACCCTCCCCCACTCCACCGCCGCCGACGACCCACCGCACCCTCACCCGCTCCACCGGCCGCCGCCGCCGACCCCCGGCCCGCACCCTCCCCCACTCCACCGTCGCTGACGACCCACCGCACCCTCTCCCCCGCACCCTCCCCGGCCCGCTCCACCGTCACAAATGGATGCAACTAAAATTGCAAAAAAACAAATTTGATTATATTTTTTCATATTCATAAATATTTTCAAATAACAAATTTGATGATATTTTTTAAAAAATTATTACTTTTTTTATAAAAAATATTACTGTCATCTTGATCGCTATCCCACCTCGCCAGATCCGGTCCCCCTCGCCGCCGAGCACCCCCCGCACCATCTCCTCCGCTCCATCGGCCGCCGCCGCCGACCCCCCGCACCCTCCCCCACTCCACCGCCGCCGACGACCCACCGCACCCTCCCCCGCTCCACCGGCCACCGCCACCGACCCCCGGCCCGCACCCTCCCCCACTCCACCGTCACCGACGACCCACCGCACCCTCTCCCCCGCACCCTCCCCGGCCCGCTCCACCTTCACAAATGAATGCCACTAAAATTGCAAAAAAAAACAAATTTCATTATATTTTTTCATATTCATAAATATTTTCAAATAACAAATTTGATGATATTTTTTGAAAAATTATTACTTTTTTATAAAAAATATTACTGTTATGATTTAAACAAGTTTGAACATATTTAAACACAAATAAATATCAAACAACATTTTAAATGCATAAAAACAAAAATTGGGGAGCCTGGGAATCGAACCCAGGACCTCCTAGTGTGTGTGCTGCGTGTTGACCAGTCGAGCTAGTGGGCGTGTTCTGATGGAGATGGGTTAGGTGGAATATAACCTGACCAGTCGGACTAGTAATTAAAACAAAATTCTAATGGCGCACCAGGGGGAGGTGCGCCATTAGTATCGTCGTACTTATGGCGCACTAGGGGGAGGTGCGCCATTGCTAACCCTCCCCCACTCCACCTATTCCCCTCGCACTGTGGCCTCCCTCCCTCACTAGATCCCCCACTCGACCTCAAACGTACGCCGCCGCCCCCTTGCTCCGCCCCCTCCGCCCGCCGCGCCTGCACGCCGTCGGCGCCGCCGCTGCCGCTGTGGTCTTGCGCTGCCCCGACGCCGCCGCCCCGACCCTCGCAGGACTCCACCCCCGCCGCCCCCGCGCCCCCCGAACGGCGTCGGCCGAGCGCGCGCCGCCCGCTCCTCTCCTCTCCTCCTCCCTCCGATGAGCGAGGGCCTCCTCCGGCCCCAGCAGCAGCCGGCGAGCGCGGACCCGACGCACCCACCCCGCCTGCCCCTGCCGTCCTCCGCCACTGGCCCCTGCTCTCCTTCGATCGCGGCGAGCGAGGACCCGGACGAGCTCGGACCCCGACCCCGACCCCTTCGCCGACCCTGACCCCTCCGGCGACCAAGTACCTCTCCTCCTTCCTCCTTCCTCCCTCTCTCCACCATTCCACATTCCCTCCCTCCCTCCCCTCTCTTCGCCGACCGCTTGCTGCTACACGCTGCTACTGCGGTGCCTCGCACGAGAGCAGTCGCGTCCGCCGCAGCTCCGGGCCTCCCGCGGTGGCCTGCTGCTGCTGCTGCCTCCGGCGGCCGCTCACTGCCTTGCACACCCGCGCACGCACCTAGCCGTGCCGGCCCTGCTTGTCGTCCCGCGCGCGCCCCTGCGCCTGCCTAAGCTGCTTCTGCTGAAGCTCTTGCCCTACTGCTACGCTAATACTGCTACTACTTACTGTACTGCTAGCTAGCTTTTCAATTTTTACATTGACTAACCTCCTAGACAGACCCTAATCTGTGGTTAAACAACTTGTAAAATGACTGAATAAAATATGAGTAGGTAGTATATGATCAATAGGCAATACTAGTGGATATTAGGCCTTTTTACAGGCAATAATAGTGGGTGATGTACATGGATGTCTGTGGGCGATGCTCAGGTGGTATGTATGATGTCTCCGCTTTTTTTGAGATTGCTGCTGCTATCTCACCAGATTATATGTAGTGTGTCATTCTTGCTATGGTCATGAAAGAGAAATGCTTTGCCTTGCTAATTTTACCATGAGATTTGGGGTAATCAGCTAGTTCTGGTCAAAGCAAGTGGTTTTCCTGAGCTACGCCTTGGTTAGAAAATGATGCATGATGGTTTGTTCAGAAGAGGAATAATCCCAGGATAGCACATATCATGGGGTCAAACATGGGACCCCTATTGTAATTTGATTTTGATTATTAATTTTTCTGTGAGCAGATGAATTACAGTGTTTGTGTTGTAATGAAACTTGAGCTGAAATAGAACTTGACAGCCTGTACAGTGAATATATACAGTCATTGTAATTTTTGGGAGTAATTTTTGGTGTCAAATCACTCAAGCAGTAACTGAATTTTTAAACTGAACTTGACACAATACTATTCAGTTAATTTGCTTGGACAGTAGTATGTATGCTCATCACTTTATGTATGGTGTTATGCCCTGTTATCTCTGTTCAGTTGACTAATGAAGCACTAGGCTCATCCATGGTACAAGTTCACCTGTGAACACTTGAAATTAGTCAGGACATCCCGTACTGATAGATGTAAATTGTGTCCAGTAGGCTTTGAAGCACCGGTTTTTCCTGTTTCTAACTCTGAATCTGATATAAACCATACTGTTGGCATAAGTGGTCTTTTGTATATGTGCTGATGCTTTGTTAATATAAAGCTATAGATGATGTTGTACTTGTGATGATGCTACTTGTGATCTTCTGAAATGACCCATTGGCGACTTCATTACGCGGGGATAATGATATTGCAGGTACCCCGAGAGGCCCTTGAGTTTGCCGGAATGTCGATTAACTTCCGTTCCGGCAAATTCGGGTACTCCATATGTCCTATTTTCAGCAAAGGTCATGCTGAAATTTTCCGTGAATTTTAGCATGACTTTGCTAAAAATAGGACATATGGGGTACTTGCGACTAATGCATGGGCCGGGGTATCTTAGTACTTAGTTAAGTAGGATCAACTACCATACCATTCTTGCTGCATTAAACCATAGGTGGCAATAGAGCCAATTGATTAGGCCCAACTTAGAATTCTCCTTAGCATCGATAAACCCTAGATGATAAACCCAACATAGGTGGCAATAGAGCCAAGTGATTAGGCCCAACCTAGGGTGCCTTGGCATCAATAAACCCTAAATGATGAAAACTTAACTTGGGCTTCTATAGGGTGCCTCGGTGTCGATGAGAACCTAAATGATGTACGCTTAGGCTTTTAGGGTGCCTCGGTGTCGACAAACCCTAAATGATAAAATCTTAGCTTTTAGGATGCCTCGGTGTCGACAAACCCTAAATGATGAGACCATGATCTTGTTCTTTGACAATAACCAACTTTTTTGACCAAACTTTTTTCCTATTTAGAGCGAAACATGGCCCACAACGATGAGGCCGGTGGTTCGGGCGGCAAGCAATTCTGGGAGCTGTCCCAGGAGTTGGAGGAAAACACCGATCCTGACTACACAACCCCTAGTGGCATCGGGGATGACACCATTGATGATGGCGCCGCGGATGCCACCACTGATGATGGCGGCGCACGCATAGATGGCAGCCAACCAAAGAGGCAACGGAAGGACCGGCGCCCGAACGTGCTCGGCACCGTCAGGGAGGAATTTACTGAAGTGAACTCCGACGGGCATCCGACGGCGCCCAAACACGTAGTCAAGGGGTACTCGATTCAGCTCGAGTGCATTCTTCGGAGCACCGCCTCGATCAACACCGAGAACCTAAGGCATAAGGACCGAGGGAATTTGCGCAGCCTCCTCTTCACGAAGCTGCACGAACGATACAAGTTCCCCGCTGAGTTCGCAAACACACGCCTCTCGGGTAATAAAGTGAACGGTGCCGCCCTCACGACGATGAGCACGGCCCTATCTACTTGGAAAAGCACGGTGAAGGCAATGATTGACAAAGGTGATAGTTATGAGAAGATCAAGGCAAAATATCCTTTGATTAGAGAAGATGACTACAAGGAGTTCAAGATCAAGTGCAAGAGCCCCGCAACCTCCGAATCAAGTCAGTGGGGGAAAGAAATGCGGCAGTTGAACATAGGGGTCCACCAACTCGGTCCCGGCAGTTACAGAGTGGCGGAGCCTGTATGGGACAAGGAGGACGCGGAGCGTGCCGAGCAAGGCCTACCGCCCCGCTTCGCGAAATACAGAGACAAGCAGACCAGGAACTTTCTCAGGGCCCGTTACAAGGAGGACCCGATAACAAAGGAGCTTACCACGGATCCGAAGACCAAGGAGCTTGAGCTTGTTCGGAATACACCCCCGCGTAATTAGCTCCATATGGTTGCATTCTAAATGGTTCACGTTCCTTCCGCAGGACAAAGAAAGCAGTAGCGCGGGGTCGTCTCAGAGCTCCCCTTTTAACACCCCTTTAAATAGGGCGTTGAACGTAATGAACACTAGGGATAAGCTCAATAAGCCAACATCAGCTGGTCGTGTGGCCGGCAAAGGCTTGTCCACAAAATGGTCGTCATACTATGCCGCTGGTGCGCAAAAGGAGAAAAAGACCAGCTCGGAAAGCCAGTTGCGCGAGGTTGAAGCACTCAAGGCGCAAGTGGCGCGGATTCCGGAGATGGTCCAAGAGCAAGTGCAACAACAACTGGGATCGACGCTCACCGGCATTATGCCTACCTTGATTCATGGGATAACGACATCGATAGCGGGTGGCCAATAGGGGCCGCCCCCGATTCCCAGCTTCACGGCCAGCAACTCGCACAACGCGTAGGCGGCGCCATTGGTGTCTCTGGCGGCGGTTGTATTGGTGTCTACGGTGGCGGCGCCATTGGTGTCTCCGGCGGCGGCGGAATTGGTGTCTGCGACGCCGGCATTGGAGCTTAATGCACCCGGGTGTACACCGGCCGGCACCTCGCCAGCAAGCGGCCCCTCCGTCAGTTGCACGCCCGCCGTTGGCGGTGCCTCGACATTAGCCGAGCTCGATGGCATCACGGTAACTAAGCCTCTCGGCCGAGGACTTCATCTCCTTGCCTTTGAATGGGCATCCCTGACGCCCTACATGTTTTCGCAGGGCGCCGCCGACGATCTTTGCACTCTCCTGCACTTCGTGGGCGGCGAGTTGGTTGATGTCGCCAAGGGCAGAATCGTTCAACCGGGCAACCCCGTGTTCCACGGTAATCCGATGCCACCCACAATGTATAGGGTTGAAGTGGTTCGGGTGCTGCCAGGCTGCGACGAGCTGTTACCTCCGATTCGACCCGCTGGGGCCGATGAAGAAGATGAGATGACCCTCAGCGCCTGCGTAAGCTGGCCCCTGCTTTGGCCGAAGAGCCAGATTCGTTTGGGGGCGGGGGACACCACCCCACAGACAAGACCGCCACTCGTGCCGGCGCCAAGCCATGGCAAGAACGCCGCAACGCTACCGGACATGCCGGACATCCCTATGGCACAGGATCCGGACATGCATATGGCACAGGATCCGGACGACGACGACAACGACGATGGTACATTTACCAACGTTGATAAGTACTTTGCCGAACATGGGTACGGTGACGAGTTCTGCGGGCCTCCTTCTCAAGAACCCAAACAAGACGACCGCGATCTAGCTGGTACGGCGGAGAAACCCAATTGCAACAGGCGTCATCTGGCGTTCAGTTCTTAGGAGACGCCTCCAGCTGCCGCCTTCACCGAGCCTCAGATAGCGGAGGTGCCAAATATTATCAGCCCCAACACGCTCAAGAAGGCGGTCTGTGAGCAGAACTCGGTCCCATTACAGCAGATCAAGAAGAAGGGCCGGAAACGGCAGACTAAAAAGGCCGCCGGTGCGAGCCAGCCGGCACCGAGTACGATCCGTGCTCAGGACGGGCCACCTTCACCTAAGGATATCTCGAGGAGGGTGCATGTGGCGGGTAGGGCGATGCTACCGACAAATATGCTCAATGCTGCAACCGGTGCTATGCGGAGTCTGCACGACAGTGTTCTTTCTTTGGAGAAGCGGCGTCTCAGAGAGAATGATGTGGCATACCCGGTTTTCGTGGCCAAGGTGCCAGAGGGCAAGGGCTTTGTGGATGGCGCCATCGGGGGTACGATCGTCCTGCGGTTTGATGACATCTTTGCTATGTTCAACCTTCATCCGCTGCACTACACCTTCGTTCGGCTGTTTTCGCTGAGTATGGAGATGCGGATCATTAGAGACAAGACCCCGGACATCGTGATCGTCGACCCCTTCTACATGCGTGCCAAGCTCTTGAGCAGCGCTGGGGACCGCCAAGTCGCGAGTTCACACCTCGAAGACGTCATTCTGGCAAACCCAGATAAGGATAACTTCCTTGTGGCTTACTTTCCCGAGTAAGTCATCCCTTAACCGCCCCGTAACATATGATTTCTTAGATTTCGATCGTTCTTTTTTTTCTAACATTCCGTGTTCTGTGCAGTGACACACATTGCACACTCATCCTCTTAAGCCCGAAATATTCCATGGCCACGTATTTCGACCCGAACCGTAACTCCAAGATAGACTACACAAATATCAAGAAAGTTCTTGATGATGTTCTCCCCGGCTACGCCAAATCTGGAGGCACCTTCACCAGGGCAGTTCGTAAGTACGGCAAGCACGTGTTCGCCCACAATACGACGTTCTGCTGCGTCAAGCAGCCGCCTGGCGGTCAGAAGGATGCCTACTACGCCCTCCATCACATGCGGGCGATCGTAAGGGACCATCATCACCTTCTGCTACCAAATAATCTCAAAGATTGGGCCGCGAGCTTGTCGGCAATCCAGGACGCGGACATCAGACAAGAATTCTTTCGCATCCAGTCGGAGTTTGCGGACATCATCCATCAAGATGTCCTTCATACCTCGGGGCAGTTCTTCCTCAGATATCAACCGTCCAACATTGAGATAGACGGAATGCTACAAATGCAGGCTGACAACGCCCGCGATTTCATGACCATCACGACAGACGGCGGCTTCATCCACGCTCCTGTCCATGAGTCGAGTTGAAAGTAGTGATGTGTAGTTCTGAAACATTGATTGGCTCATGTTGTAATTAAACTTTAATGAATTGTATGTCTCTTTGGTTTGGACAGTCGTTCAACTTAGATGTAATCGATGCTATTTATTAGTAGGACCATGAATCGTGCTATTAATGTCTTGCTTTTCTCTTCCGATCCTTTTGTTGCATACTTATATATTGCTTATGTATGTATTGTCTGTTGTTTGGCTTGTGCATAGAGATGCCGTCGTATGTCGTGTACAAGGGTAAGGTTCCCGGAGTCTACGACGACTGGGAGGAGTGTCGGAGACAGGTTCACCGTTTCAGCGGTAACAGTTACAAAGGGTACACCACTAGGGCGGAGGCGGAATCTAGATACGCCCGCTATCTAGCGGGAGAGAGGAGGGAGCGTTGGAGGAACCGGATGAAGACCAGTTTCATCGCGATGATGCTCATCGTGATGACCGCAGCTCTCTTCTATGTGATGGTAGTTTAGATGATCGATATCGACTTGTAATGTGAAGACAAACTCGATACTCGCGGTCTCGAGACTTGTAATGTTTTATCTTTGTTCGGTCTTTTGAATTCGGAGACTAATGATGAATTTTCGGAGACTATCTTTGTATTCGATGAATCTGCTGTTGCTGTGTGCTACTGTCTATATTCTGCCAAATAATATATTTTGTAACCTGTGCAAAAATCAGAAAAGTAAAAAAAACCTAATATTCATACTAATGGCGCATCACTACAGAGTGCGCCATTAGTATGCTAAAGTATACTAATGGCGCATCACCAAAGAGTGCGCCATTAGTATGCGAAGTATACTAATGGCGCATCCATCCGCAGTGCGCCATTAGTGTGCCAAAGCACATGGTTAAATATGGCCCCTGGGAGGCATACTAATGGCGCATGGTGTTATATACTAATGGCGCACTGGGTGGTGCGCCATTAGTATACCAGATACTAATGGCGCACCAGTGGTGCGCCATTAGTAATAAATACTAGTGGCGTGATACTAATGGCGCACCAGTGATGCGCCATTAGTAGGCAAAACTGGTGCGCCATTAGTAGGCCTTTTCCTAGTAGTGCGTAATTGAACACTCTTGAAAGTAGTGTCGTAACTTCCGAGATGAAATAAACACCGTGTATGCTATGTTTTGATAATGTGGGTACCGTGATTTGCATGGAGTGAGGACAGTGGATACATAATATACCGGCTTTTGAAGTGGGAATTTATGTCCGCCCGTCTCTCGTTCGACGGCGAGCACTGCGCTTACAACTTGGTGAGTTGCCACTATATATAACAACATTGGTTCGCCAACATTTGGCGCGGCCAAGATTGGGTTGGTGCCAGGATGGCTTTTATTTCTTCCAATCCGGCTGTGGCTGCGTCCGTCCACTCGAAGTGTTCGGTGCGCCGAAGAAGGCGATAAAGGGGGAGTGCCTTTTCTCCTAATCGGGAGATAAAGCGGCTTAAGGCCGCCACATATCCAGTTAACTTCTGGATTTGCTTGAGGTCAGTTGGGATAGCCAACTGCAATAGAGCTCGGATTTTAGCCGGATTTTCTTCAATTCCTCTACTGGAGACGATGAAGCCCAGGAGCTTTCCGGCTGGCACACCGAAAACGTTTTTTCTGGACTGAGCTTAATGTCGTATGTTCGGAGATTGTCAAACGTGAGCCTCAAATCGTCTATTAAGGAGTCGACGTGTCTGGTTTTGACGACCACATTGTCTACGTATGCCTCCACTATTTTGTCGGTCTGCTTTTCTAGGAATGTCTTAATCATGCGCTGCTACGTTGCGCCGGCATTTTTGAGCCCGAAGGGCATTGTGTTAAAACAGAACGGGCCGTATGGAGTGATAAATGTCGCTGCGGCTTGATCGGACTCCACCATCTTAATTTGGTGGTAACTGGAGTATGTGTCGAGGAAGCACAATGAGTCATGTCCTGTGGTAGCATCGATGATTTCATCGACGCGAGGGAGGGGGAAGGGATCCTTTGGGCAAGCCTTATTAAGGTCCTTCAAGTCGACGCATAGGCGCCAGTATTTGTCCTTCTTTGGTACCATCACCAGGTTTGCTAGCCAGTCCGGATGTTTTATTTCTCTAATGAATCCGGTCTCCAATAACTTGGCTAGCTCCTCTCCCATGGCTTGTCGCTTAGGTTAAGAGAAACGCCGAAGAATCTGCTTGACCGGCTTGAATCCTTTTAGAGTGTTAAGGCTATGCTCGGCCAACCTGCGTGGGATTCCTGGCATGTCTGAACGATGCCATCCGAATATGTCCCAATTCTCGTGCAGGAACTCCCCTAGTGCGGTGTCTACAGCGGGGTTTAACTGTGCCCCGATGGATGCTATTTTTGTGGGGTCCATTAGATGGACTTGGAATTTGACTATTTCATCCGCTGGTTTAAAAGAGGTGGACTTGGATCTTTTGTCAAGTATCACGTCGTCCCTATCCACTATGGAGTACACCGCAGTTAATTCCTCCGCCGCAAGGTCTTCGGATAATACCTCGAGGGCCAGTGTGGCTGTTTTGTTTTCGGCGCGGAGTGCTATGTCCGGATCACTAGCTAGAGTGATAATTCCATTGGGCCCGGGCATTTTGAGCTCCATGTACCTGTAATGGGGTATGGCTTGGAAGATCGTGAACGCCTCCCGCCCTAGAAGGGCATGGTATCCGCTACTGAACGGGGCCACTTTGGATGTGATTTCTTCGGAACTGTAATTCCCCGGAGTGCCGAATACCACATCTAGTGTGATTTTCCCAGCGCAACGTGCCTCCCGACTGGGGATAATTCCTCGGAAGGTCGTGCTGCTTTGCTCAATACGGTTTTTGTCTATTTCCATTTTTTGAAGAGTCTCCTCATAAATGAGGTTTAATCCGCTGCCGCCATCCATGAGCACTTTAGTAAGACGAAAGCCGTCCACAATTGGACTGAGTACTAAGGCGGCTGGTGCTCGGGCTGTTCGGAATTTAGGTTCATCACTGGCATTGAAGGTGATAGCCGTGTCGCTCCATGGATTTATTGCTGCTACGTGGCAGACTTCGGCAAGGCTGCGGAGTGCTCGCTTTCGCCTATTATTTGAGGTTAAGGTCTCGAAGACTGTCAATACTATATTGTTATCCATGGGGTGGTGCTCTGCGGTGTTTTGAATGAGGAGATCCTCACCGCTCTTGGCCACCTGCCGGAGTAGCCAACATGCTCTAAGGCTGTGTGTTGGTATGGTATCCGCTGTACTATGAATTTTGCAGGGCCCGTTAAGCCATCCCTCCAATACGGTTCCACGCCCTGTAGTGGGCTTTTGCTTATTTGTAATTGAGTCAGGCGACTTATGAGAGTGCACCCTTTTAGATCGGACTGGGGGTTTTGTTAGAGCCGGATTATCGCAAAATTTTGTTTGGGCTTTCCAAGCACTTTCCACCGCACAGTACTTCTATACTATGGCCGCCAAGTCAGCGAAGTGTGCTATGTCACGGTGACTTATGGCGTTGAGGATTCCCTTGTCCGTGCAATTGTTGCAAAAGAACGAAATTGCGTCTTCCTCGCGACAGTCCTTGACCTTGTTCATTACAAGGAGTAATCTGGCCCAATAGTGATGTACTGTCTCTCGGGGATCTTGCCTAATGTGGGAAAAATCGTTTATATCTGGGTGGGTGGGTGGATTTAAGTCCAAACCTTGACCCAGTCTGAGAGCCAGGGGCAGGGGAGTTTCCGATGTTGGAAGTTCGGGCTCCGGGATGTTGCCCCGCAGGTGAGGTATGCTGCCTGATTCTAGGTTCAGGGTTAGGGCGATGTCCTCCCGTGGACGGGAATCCGGCTCAGAGAGCTCGGAAACCCAGACATAGTTCGTCCTCAGGATAGAGGAAGAATCGCCGTATTGTTCCTCCACCACCGCTATCTGATGGTTGACCGGTGGAGAATTAATCTCCATTTGGTCGTGTTTAAGCCCAATTCAATCATAGTCCGTAGCGACTCCCAGAGCGGCGATGCGTTCCAAGAGCTCGTTCAAGGAGGAGAGCTCCATTGGATCCATCTACTCAGTGAATTTCCAGCCGACGTGGAGGCTATTTTCGATGACCTGAGAAGTCATCGTTGGCGCTACGGCCGAGCGGGCGATCATGACGAAGCCGCCTAGTCGGAGAGTTTGTCCTACAGCCAAGGCTCCCCCAGAGGTGATGTTGTCCTTGACAACGAGACGAGTCATCCCTCCTTATGAAGACAACACAGTGGAACTCTCAAAGAAAGCACCAATGTTGGTGTCAAAACCGGCTGATCTTGGGTAGGGGGTCCCGAACTATGCGTCTAAGGCGGATGGTAATAGGAGGCAGGGGACACGATGCTTACCCAGGTTCGGGCCCTCTTGATGGAGGTAATACCCTACGTCTTGCTTGATTGATATTGATGATATGAGTATTACAAGAGTTGATCTACCACGAGATTGTAGAGGCTAAACCCTAGAAGCTAGCCTATGGTATGATTGTTGTTGTCCTACGGACTAAACCCTCCGGTTTATTTAGACACTGGAGGGGGCTAGGGTTACACAGAGTCGGTTACAAGGGAGGAGATGTACATATCCGTATTGCCAAGCTTGCCTTCCACGCCAAGGAAAGTCCCATCCGGACACGGGACGAAGTCTTCAATCTTGTATCTTCATAGTCCAACAGTCCGGCCAAAGGATATAGTCCGGCTGTCCGGAGACCCCCTAATCCAGGACTCCCTCACACACAATTTAGCAAACTCGGTGGGACCAAATCAGAAAACTAGGTCAGACCGATTTAGTTCAAAATGTGAACGTTAGGATTTTCGGTGGGACCGACATGTCAATTCGGTAGGACCGATTTCATTAGGGTTAGGGAAAATCTCTCATTAGATCAAAACCAATTAGAAAATCAATTTAAAATATGGCAAACAACAAAAGTTTTCAAACATTGAAACAAAAATGTTCGGTAGGTGCCAAATATTGCACTGGTAATTATTGTGGAGAAAACTTTTTTTAGAAAGTGCCTAATTATTTTAAAGTGAAATAAAACAGTAAAGCAAAATTATATAAAAAGAAAACAAAACAAACAAAAGATAAAAAACAAAAACAAAGGAAAACCCCCTGGCCCAACTGGGCCTTGGCCCAGCCGACCGGCCCGTCTACCCCCGTGGTCTACTTACCCCCACCCCATCCATTACCCTAGACCGAACCCACCACTCTCCACTACTCACTCTCTCCCTCTCCCCCACCACTCTCGATCCCATTTGGATTGGGGTGGGGAACGAACCACGACGCCGCCGCCCAGACCCAGCCGGAGCCGCCTCGTCGGAACGGACCTCCCCGCCAGACTGCCTCCCCATCGCACGTCGTCCCCAACCTCCTCCCAGCGCCCCACTGCCCATTCCCTAGGGCCATAGTGAGCCTCGTCTCTTTGCCTCTCCACTCGCGCCGCGCGCCTACCCCCCTGCAGTCCCTGCCGACCACCGCGCCGCCCTGCTGCAGCTCCGCGCTCGCCGCGCCCCCCTCCCCCGTGCCGCGCCAGGGCCTCACCCTCTCACCCCGGCTTCGCCTAGCTTCGCCTCCCTTCGCCCTGCCTCTAACCCCGCAACGCCACCATGCCCAGCACACAATCTGCACGCGACCTGACTTCCCATCTGCGTCCGCGGCCACCCCGCCCGCGCCTCCACCACCAGACCACGACCATGCACGCAGCCCCCCACTGCTGCACCGCCCGCATGCGCATGTCCCCGCCGCCGCGCCCGCTCGGCCGCTCCTCTCGCTGCGCCCCCACGCCGCATGTTGCTCCCGCCGCTGGCTACTGCTGCTCCTGCTACGCTACTGCTGCTGCTTGTGCTACTGCCACCGCTACTCCTACCTTCCCCTGCTCCCCGCCGCTGCACTCGCCGCATCGTCCCGCCTCTGCCGCTCTGCCCAGTGCGCCACTGCTCCGTTGCACCGCGCCGTCCGCCGCCCACGTCCACGGTCCAGACCACACTACCGGCAACGCCCGCGCCGGTCGCGCCTGCTTGGCTCCCGTTGCTGGCGCTCGCTCCCGCATCGGCGCCCGTTCGGGCTGGGTGTAACGCCCACGATGCGGCTATATCACCCATGTGTCGAAGCACGACTTAGAGGCATAACCGCATTGTAAGTAATGTCGCAAGTGAGGTAATCTTCACACAACCCATGTAATACATAAGGGAAAGAGATACATAGTTGGCTTACAATCGCCACTTCACAACAATACATGAATATAGCATTACATCATCCAGATACAATCAAGGTCCGACTATGAAATCAAGGTCCGACTACGAAACCAAAATCACAGATCCCCGATCGTCCCAACAGGGCTCCACTACTGATCGACTGAAACGAAACAACACAAAGGACAAGATCTTCATCGAGCTCCTCCTGAGCTCAGCTGCGTCACCTGCACGATATCATCGGCACCTGAAAACTGGTTTTGGAAGTATCTGTGAGTCACGAGGACTTAGCAATTTCACACCCTCACGATCAAGACTATTTAAGCTTATAGAAAGGGTAAAATATGAGGTGGAGCTGCAGCAAGTGACTAGCATATTTGGTGGCTAACATACGTAAATAAGAGCGAGAAGAGAAGGCAAAAGCACGATCGAACAACTATGATCAAGAAGTGATCCTAGAACAACCTACGTCAAGCATTACTCCAACACCGTGTTCACTTCCCGAACTCCGCCGGAAAGAGACCGTCACGGCTACACACGTCGTTGGTGCATTTTAAATAAGGTAAGTTTCAGGTTTTCTACAACCGGACATTAACAAATTCCCATCTGCCCATAACCGCGGGCACGGCTTTCAAAAGATCAAATCCCTGCAGGAGTGTCCCAACTTAGCAAATCACAAGATCTAACGGTCAACGAAGGATATTCCTTCTCCCAAGACAATCCGATCAGACTCGGCATCCCGGTTACAAGACATCCTCGACAATGGTAAACAAGTCCAGCAAGACCGCCGATGCGCTGACATCCCGATAGGAGCTGCACATATCTCGTTCTCAGGGCACACCGGATAAGCTAAACATATGGGAGCCAATGTAACCCAAGTTGCCAAGGGACGGCCCCGCATGATGCTCTAGTTTGGACCAACACTTAGACAAGCATTGGCCCGGGGGGTTTAAAATAAAGATGACCCTTGGGCTGGCCTAACCCAAGGAAAAAAGGCTAGGTGACGAATGGTAAAACCAAGGTTGGGCCTTGCTGGAGGAGTTTTATTCAAAGCGAACTATCAAGGGGTTCCCATTATAACCCAACCGTGTAAGGAATGCAAAATCCGGGAACATAACACCGATATGACGGAAACTAGGGCGGCAAGAGTGGAACAAAACACCAGGCATAAGGCCAAGCCTTCCACCGTTTACCAACTATATAGATGCATTAATTAAATAAGAGATATTGTGATATCCCAACAAAATATCCATGTTCCAACAAGGAACAAACTCCAATCTTCACCTGGAACTAACAACGCTATAAGAGGGGCTGAGCAAAGTGGTAACATAGCCAAACAACTGTTTGCTAGGACAAGGTGGGTTAGAGGCTTGGCTTAACAATATGGGAGGCATGATAAGCAAGTGGTAGGTATCGTAGCATAGGCATAGCAAAAAAGCGAGCAACTAGCAAGCAAAGATAGAAGTGATTTCGAGGGTATGGTCATCTTGCCTGCAAAGTTCTCCGAGAAGACGAAAGCTTGAACCTAGAATACGAACTCAACGGGTCCTCGAACACGAACTCGTCTCTCGGCTCTACCCAAGCAGGAACAACAAGAAAAGGGAGGACAATCAACCACGTGCAATGCACAAGCAACATGATGCAAAACAAGGTATGTTATGCGGGATGCAGTATGCGATGCATATGCATGATTTGGAAAATAAATGACTGAACCTGGCCTCAACTTGGAAATCCAAGAGAGCCACTGGAAAGAGGAGTTGATTTCGGTCGAAATCGATATAAAGATCACCGTAATCGGATGCACGGTTTGGAAATGGCAAGCAAAACAAATATGGCACGAGACTGCCATTAACAGCAAGTAGCCATCTAAATGCATCAAGATAAATATGCTACAACACTCAAACATGGCAACAAAATACATGACAGGGATCCACTCATGATGCTTGACAAAAGATGAACACTGAGCTACGGCTAATTCACTCAATAACAGGTTCAAACAAGCATGGCAAAAGTGCAAAAGATAACAAGTCAGGAATTTATCATCAGGAAGCAATCTTTAGAGCATGAAAACTACATGATACAAGAACATATCATGGCAAGGGAAGGCATGGCCCGAAGCAAAACATCCTTACTAATCATCCTCAAAAGAGGCACGGATCACTAGGAAACAACATGAACATATGGCATAAAAACAAAATCAGGACAAGGACTTAGTGAAATTCTAAGTCCCTGAAATCAGCATCATAGAGTAAGCTACTTTGCATGCTTGTGCTAGTCACCACAAAGGTCACAAAAATACATGGCATACACCCCTGTAAAGACGGAATGGCATATAACAAAACACATGTAGAGCTCAGGATCATAGCATGCACACATTAAACATGGCAAAAATGACAAAAGTGCATTTGCTGAAATAGATCTGAAACAATCATCACATAGCCCTCTTCCAACGACATTTCAGGCATCAAGATGAGCTCAAATGAAAATGACGCAGTGAGATGAAATGATGTACTCGTCGAGACGAACATTTTGATATGCTACACGCACGAATCGGAGCTACGACGAGGACGTTATGCACTGATGAAGATGCTAAAAATAATTAGGGTTCGAAGGGAAAAGTCAACCGAGGCAAAATGGATTTGGATCTGGATCTCGCCGGCACGGAAAACGATGTTCACCAGAGGGCTTCGCCAGAGTGAACATCGCCGGAGGAAGGAGTTGGCCGCCGGGGTGTACTTGCCGGGCTTGGATCCGGCGAGAGGAGGACGGGGCGGCGACAACGGTGGTCGGGCGCGGCGCCGATGATGCGACCACGGGGCGCCGGTCAGCAAGGTCGCCGGACGCCGGTCTCGGGCGGCGCGCGCTCCGGGGCGGCGGCGCAGCTCAGGGAGAGGCGGCGCGGAGGGCGGCGAACAGGCGCGGGCGGCGGCGCGCCTTCGGGCCGGGGAGGGCCCGCGGCGGGTTTGCGGGCCGGGGCGGGGAGAGGCGGCCGGGCCAGTGGGGGCACGCCACGTGGCGGCGGCGGTGCAAATCGGACGTGTCCGTCGGTGGGACTTGTGTCCGGCGCACGAGGAGAGGGAGAGACTTGGGTTTCGGGTGGAATGGATCCGAAATATCGGGGAAGGTCTTTAAATAGGCGTAGAGGGAGCTAGGAAGCTCCAAATGAGGTGCGGTTTTCGGCCACGCAATCGTGATCGAGCGCTCTAGATGATGGAGGAGGTTAAGGTGGGTTTTGGGCCACTTTGGAGGAGTTTTGGGCTGCAACACACACGAGGCCTTTTCGGTCCCTCGGTTAACCGTTGGAGTATCAAACGAAGTCCAAATGGCACGAAACTTGACAGGCGGTCTACCGGTAGTAAACCAAGGCCGCATGACAAGTCTCGGTCCAATCCGAAAACATTTAACACCCGCACATGAAAAGAGGTAGAAAGGGACACCGGATGACATAGGAGCGCCAGATTGCAAAACGGACAACGGCGAAAATGCTCGGATGCATGAGACGAACATGTATGCAAATGAAATGCACATGATGACATGATATGGAATGCATGACACACAAGCAATGACAAGGCAACAACATCGAATAACTGGAAGACACCTGGCACATCGGTCTTGGGGCGTTTCAACGGTACACCACTACAAGAGGATCGCGTCCCGAGATCTAGAATGGCACCGGAGGGAAAACGGAAGAGAAAGAGAAGAGGTAAAACTAAGTTCCTTCTTTGACAAATGAGTGAGACCAAATAACCTTGAAAGGATTAAGCCATTTCGAGAAAAGAATACCACGGAGATGAACGCAATTGAAAACACTCCATTAGAAAAGAGGAACAAGGAAGAACAACTTCGGGCAGCACTCTGATTGAAAAGAGAAGGAATTGCATAAGAACTTGATAAGATGAGAAGATAGTTGATGAAATCACAACACACTGCCTCCGGAACTATTGAAAGAATGACACAAGGGGTAAGAACGATTTCAGACAGCACTCCGATTGAGGAAGGAGGTAAAACTTGATAAGATGAGAGAACTCGAATGAAAACACGCCACTCCAATTGAATGGATAAGCAAGGAAAGAACATGATATTTGACAATTCGAGATGATGATTGAAAAGAGCAACATCACTAGGCCTCCGGAAGAAGGAAATAGAAGATAGATAATTGAAATAGGAGAATGGAGAAGAAAATGCCAACTTCTGCCACAAAAGAGCTTGAAAAGGCATCTTTAGGAGAAGGGTCGAACGGGGTTGTTGGAAAAACAACAACGAAAAAAGTAAACTTGTTGTGGTCTTATGGAAAACATCTCAAAACTATGAGGTGAAATTCTGCCACTACCGGAAATGATAGATTGGATTTATATGAACAAGGAGACGAGAACTTGTTTCACCGGGAGGATAAATGAGAAAGTTGGGTCATTTATAAGCACCATAAATAGCAACAATCCTTAGGGAAAACTTTAGGTGAAATATAACCCAAGATAAATCCAACGAAGAGGTTGATGGATTTAAAATACCCCATTCTTAACAACCTGTGAATCATGAAACATGAGCTCAAATTATCGAGAATGACATAATACCACCTCCAATGATACGGAAGAAAGAATTGCACTCCGGATTGCTAGGTAAAGAATGATTGAGCTCCTCTAAAAAGAATCTTGATGAACACATAGAGAAGGAATTAAATCCTTGATGAACCAACATGAGCCTCCATGTAGAACTCCGGTAATAAAGAATGATCAAACAAAAGGAAAGAGAAGTTGAAAATCACAAGGTGAAACCTTGCGATGATTTAGATGGATGTCTGCGACGAGATAAAGTAGAAAAGCTTGGAACTCCGGGAAAAGAAAGATGAACAAATGGAAACAAGAATTTGATGGACCTTCGGGATAAGGAATTAATCACTTGGGTGAAAACACGAATAAGAATTACGTTGTTCTTATCCTTCACCAATTTAAATTGATGACAATCAATGGATTATTGCATACTACTTATTCTCGTAGAAAGGATTTAAGATAGATATAAAGCAAACTTGAGAAGGTCTTCAATGAACCACTGTTAGGATTTGGAAGAACGAATGAATTGATATGATAACCAAGGAAGAGAGATCTTGAACGAACCACCGTAAGAATTGAAAATGAATGAAGAAAAGATAAAGAAACACCGGGAAGAATTAAGAAATGAACAAAGGTGCTTGAGAGAATTTAGATACAGGTGAAACGAATAGAACACGAACCGATTAGAGAATATTTGAATGATGCACCATAAGATTTGGTGAACAATAGGTGAAGGCTGAGAATGAATAATCCTGAAATGATGGGCTTCAGAGAATCAAATTGAAAAGAATCTTGAGTTGCTTGGGATGGGTGAAAATAATCCTCACAATCGAAAACAATTCTAAGAAGATGGCAACTAGCTTGAACTGAGAATCCTCGAGAGAAGGCACAAGATTTAGAGGAAACACTTCTTCAGTCTTCACATCCGAGAATGACGACGAGAAACACCACCAAGAATTGTTGAGGCACTCCGGAATGAAAATTAGAAAGGTTGAACCAATGATGAAAAGGATTTGAAAGATCTTGGAGAAAGGAACTTGACTGATGAAAAACATACTTACGTCAAACTTGGAAAATAATTTGATAATATCTCCGGGAAAAATTAGAAGAGTCAGGTAAGATCCTAGAAAAAGACCTGTGGGTTAGGGCCCACTGAAAGATACACCGTTGAAATGATTACTTGAAAAGAGAGATTGCACCGGTTGAATTAAAAGGCTTGAATGAGATAACATCCTCGAAAGAGCTTGAATGAAAGCAGAGTGGAAACATGAATCTTCTGAGATATCTTCAGTACTCCGGAACAAATGAATAGCGAGAGGTGAATGATTAAGAGGTGCACTGGAATGAGAAGGTATATGAAATGAGGAAAAGGATCTGATCAACAAAGCTTGACTTGAAACCGCGGAGAAGAAAGAGAACTAATAATGATGAACTTGAGGATCCGTTAGGATCTTCATGAGAATCATCGGATAAGAACATTGAAAGAAAAGAATGAAGAGACTTCATAATCATAAGATAGATACTTGATAAAGAAATCTTAGTCCTTGAAGAAAAAGGGTGGGTGGGAGGGAAAAACAAAGGAAACTTGGAGACGGATGAAACAAACACCGTTGAGAAGAACTGATAATTGATCTTGCGAATGTTGAAAAAGATCGGATCCACTTGAAGAGAAGCACACCGGTTGAAAAGGATTGACATGACAATCTCGATTATCATGAAGGATTAGTACTCACATAGAAATATGAGAACACCACTTAGAAAAGGTATGGAATCAACATTTGACTTCGAAGCAACTCGAGTACCACAACTCAAAACAAAACAAAGTATAGGCTTACAGAATAAGCAGGAACAAACATATGATAGAGATTTCGTCCGAAGTTTTCGTGGTGGGGCCTACACGGGCTCGATTGTACAACACCATCATGTACAAGGTAGTGCACATGACATACGAAGCGTCCCCGAGTCAGCATAGCCAAGGGCTCCTTAAGACACAACGAGACCACTGTAAAACCAACCGTGGATAGGCGGACCACTAGACTTCGAACCCCAATTTCATATCATACATCTGTCGGAAAGATATCCTAAGAGCTACTTGAATTCCCACTTATAAACTCCCAAAACTTTCCGGTTATGCAATCAAGTGTTGGGGATACAGGGGAGGCATAATATCTCACCCAAAACTAACAAAACCTACATCCAGCTGTATCCATCCTTGAACACATAACCGAGAAACCTTCGGAAATCATTTACCTCAACCTTTGAAAAGCATCCATTATACGAGTTATGGCAATACTCCCGAACTCCCGCCCCAGTACTGGGTGGCGTCGAGGTTATCTCACCAACAACTGCATAAAAGAGATTTTCGATGTCGGCGAAACTCAGGTATTCCAGAATCTCAATGATAAAATTGTGACGACAACACCTCGGAGCTCAACTCCCCGGGACACTGCCACAACCCCTAAATGTCAGGAGGTACCAAGAACAATGTTCTCGTCACAAAACCATCGGAACGATTCCAAGATATCCGTGTGATCCTAAAAAAAAAATTAGTGAAATTTGACAAGAGAAGAGTCAAAACTCTACGTCAGGATGCCTCACCAGAGCGACGAAGGGACTGAGGAGTCAAAAGAATTCCTAACCCTCTGATATATAATTCCTAAATGACTCAAAACATTTTTCTAGACTCAACAATGCCAACGATTCGATCAAGCAGGGGGCTCCTAAGGTCGGGGAAGGCTCTGATACCAACTTGTAACACCCACGATGCAGCTATATATCCCACGTGTCGAAGCACGACTTAGAGGCATAACCGCATTGTAAGCAATGTCGCAAGTGAGGTAATCTTCACAAAACCCATGTAATACATAAGGGAAAGAGATACATAGTTGGCTTACAATCGCCACTTCACAACAATACATGAATATAGCATTACATCATCCAGATACAATCAAGGTCCGACTATGAAATCAAGGTCCGACTACGAAACCAAAATCACAGATCCCCGATCGTCCCAACTGGGCTCCACTACCGATCGACTGAAACGAAACAACACAAAGGACAAGATCTTCATTGAGCTCCTCCTGAGCTCAGCTGCATCACCTGCACGATATCATCGGCACCTACAAACTGGTTTTGGAAGTATCTGTGAGTTAAGGGGACTCAGCAATCTCGCACCCTCACGATCAAGACTATTTAAGCTTATAGGAAGGGTAAAAGTATGAGGTGGAGCTGCAGCAAGCGACTAGCATATTTGGTGGCTAATATACGCAAATAAGAGCGAGAAGAGAAGGCAAAAGCACGGTAGAACAACTATGATCAAGAAGTGATCCTAGAACAACCAACGTCAAGCATTACTCCAACACCGTGTTCACTTCCCGAACTCCGCCGGAAAGAGACCGTCACGGCTACACACGCGGTTGGTGCATTTTAAATAAGGTAAGTTTCAGGTTTTCTACAACCAGACATTAACAAATTCCCATCTGCCCATAACCACGGTCACGGCTTTCGAAAGATCAAATCCCTGCAGGGGTGTCCCAACTTAGCCCATCACAAGCTCTCACAGTCAACGAAGGATATTCCTTCTCCCAAGACAATCCGATCAGACTCGGCATCCCGGTTACAAGAAATCCTCGACAATTGTAAAACAAGTCCATCAAGACCGCCCGATGCGCCTACATCCCGATAGGAGCTGCACATATCTCGTTCTCAGGGCACACCAGATAAGCTAAACATATGGGAGCCAACGTAACCCAAGTTGCCAAGGGACGGCCCCGCACGATGCTCTAGTTTGGACCAACACTTAGACAAGCATTGGCCCGGGGGGTTTAAAATAAAGATGACCCTTGGGCTGGCCTAACCCAAGGAAAAAAGGCTAGGTGGCGAATGGTAAACCCAAGGTTGGGCCTTGCTGGAGGAGTTTTATTCAAAGCGAACTGTCAAGGGGTTCCCATTATAACCCAACCATGTAAGGAACGCAAAATCCGGGAACATAACACCGATATGATGGAAACTAGGGCGGCAAGAGTGGAACAAAACACCAGGCATAAGGCCGAGCCTTCCACCCTTTACCAAGTATATAGATGTATTAATTAAATAAGAGATATTGTGATATCCCAACAAAATATCCATGTTCCAACAAGGAACAAACTCCAATCTTCACCTGCAACTAACAACGCTATAAGAGGGGCTGAGCAAAGCAGTAACATAGCCAAACAATGGTTTGCTAGGACAAGGTGGGTTAGAGGCTTGGCTTAACAATATGGGAGGCATGATAAGCAAGTGGTAGGTATCGTAGCATAGGCATTCCAAAAGAGCGAGCAACTAGCAAGCAAAGATAGAAGTGATTTCGAGGGTATGGTCATCTTGCCTGCAAAGTTCTCCGAGAAGACAAAAGCTTGAACCTCGAACACGAACTCAACGGGTCCTCGAACATGAACTCGTCTCTTGGCTCTACCCAAGCAAGAACAACAAGCAAAGTGAGGACAATCAAGCACGTGCAATGCACAAGCAACATGATGCAAAACATGGTATGCTATGAGGGATGCGGTATGCGTTGCATATGCATGATTTGGAAAAGAAATGATTGAACCTGGCCTCAACATGGAAATCCAAGAGTGAAACTAGAAAGAGGAGTTGATTTCGGTCGAAATCGATATAAAGATCACCGGAATCGGATGCATGGTTTGGAAGTGGTAAGCAAAACAAATTTGGCACCGGACTACGATTAACAACAAGTAGCCATCTAAATGCATCAAGATAAATATGCTATAGCACTCAAACATGGAAACAAAATACATGGCAGGGATTTTCTGATGATGCTTGACAAAAGATGAACACTGAGCTAAGGCTAATTCACTCAATAACAGGTTCAAAACAAGCATGGCAAAAGTGCAAAAGATAACATGTTACAGACTTAGTGAAAATAACAACAAGTCAGGAATTTATCATCAGGAAGCAATCTTTAGAGCATGAAAACTACATGCTATAGGAACATATCATGGCAAGGCAAGGCAAGGCATGAAGCTACTCAAAGCATATATCAAAAGTCCCTTAGTGACCATGAGACAAAAGGGATCAGAAAATACAATTGCAAGCATGTGAACATAGCAAAAACAAAAACAGATTCAAACTTAGTGAAAAACTGGAGCATGCAAAACAGATTAACAAGTAGGCATGTTTACGAGGTCGATGCACTCATTAAGAGGAAGTGCATGACAAACTAATCATACACCCATCAATAAGAGATGGCATAGAAGCTAGACATGACAAGAACAACATCATAGCATGCACGGATCAATAGCAACAACCTCCGCAAAATCGCTAAACATGTTAACAATATGCCAAGAACATTTTATAGCAAAAGTAGAGCTTGATTGACTCAAGCTAGGGTGCTCCATAAATGCAAAAAAAAGACATGGATGGATAGAGCACCACAATATCTCCCAAACATCCTTACTGATCATCCTCAAAAGAGGCACGGATCACTAGGAAACAAGATGAACATATGGCATAAAAACAAAATCAGGACAAGGACTTAGTGAAATTCCAAGTCCCTGAAATCAGCATCATAGAGTAAGCTACTTTGCATGCTTGTGCTAGTAACCACAAAGGTCACAAAAATACATGGCATACACCCCTGTAAAGATGGCATGGCATATAACTAAACACATGTAGAACTCAGGATCATAGCATGCACACATTAAACATGGCAAAAATGACAAGAGTGCATTTGCTGAAACAGATCTGAAACAATCATCACATAGCCCTCTTCCAACGACATTTCGGGCATCAAGATGAGCTCAAATGAAAATGATGCAATGAGATGAAATGATGTACTCGTCGAGATGAACATTTTGATACGCTACACACACGAATCGGAGCTACGCTGAGGAAGTTATGCACTGATGAAGATGCTAAAAATAATTAAGGTTTGGAGGGAAAAGTCAACCGAGGCAAAATGGATCTGGATCTGGATCTCACTGGCGCAGAAAACGATGTTCACCGGAGGGCTTCGCCGGAGTCAACGTCGCCGGAGGAAGGAGTTGGCCGCCGGGGTGTACTTGCTGGGCTTGGATCCAGCGAGAGGAAGACAGGGTGGCGACAGCGGTGGTCGGGCGCGGAGCCGGTGATGCGGGCGCGGGGCACCGGTCGGCGAGGTCGCCAGACGCCGGTCTCGGGTGGCGCACGCTCCGGCGCGGCAGCGCAGCTCGGGGAGAGGCGGCGCGGAGGGCGGCGAACAAGCACGGGCGGCGCGCCTTCGGGCCGGGGAGGGCCGGCGGCGGGTTTGCGGGCTGGCGGCGGGGAGATGCGGCCAGGCCAGTGGGGGCGCGCCACGTGGCGGCGGCCGTGCAAACCGGACATGTCCGTCGGTGGGACTTGTGTCCGGCGCGCGAGGAGAGGGAGAGACTAGGGTTTCGGGTGGAATGGATCCGAAATTTCGGGGAAGGTTTTTAAATAGGGGTAGAGGGAGTTAGGAAGCTCCAAATGAGGTGCGTTTTTCGGCCACGCGATCGTGATCGAACGCTCTAGATAATGGAGGAGGTTAAGGTGGGTTTTGGGCCCCTATGGAGGGGTGTTGGGCTGCAACACACACGTGGCCATTTCGGTCCCTCGGTTAACCGTTGGAGTACCAAACGAAGTTCAAATGGCACGAAACTTGACAGGTGGTCTACCGGTAGTAAACCAAGGCCGCATGACAAGTCTCGGTCCAATCCAAAAACGTTTAACACCCGCACACGAAAAGAGGTAGAAAGGGACACCGGATGACATAGGAGCGCCGGATTGCAAAACGGACAACGGGGAAAATGCTTGGATGCTTGAGACGAACATGTATGCAAATGAAATGCACATGATGACATGATATGGAATGCATGACACGCAAGCAATGACAAGGCAACAACAGCAAATAACTGGAAGACACCTGGCACATTGGTCTCGGGGCGTTAGACTGGGTGCTAGCGCCCCTGCACCCGCACGCCTGTAACACGCCCGACCCGCTAGGCCTCCCCAGGCCAATGACAAGTGGGCCCCTGCCCAGAACGTTTTTGATAAAAAAAAGTTATTAAAAAATTAATTCAATTAAATAAATAAATAATAATAATTAATAACTAAAATAATTAAATAAGTAATCAGTTAATTAAGGAATTAATTAACTTAATTAATCCTAATTAGATTAGCCTAATTAATTAATTAACCTGACTAATCTATTATTTAAACAAATTAAATTGGTTAATTAGTTAACAAAGTATGACAGTGGAACCCACACGTCAGTTTGACCGGTCAACACCTCGTTGACTGCTGACGTCATGCTGACGTCAGCAAACACTATTCTGCATAATGTTGATTTAAAATAATTAAATAAATCCTAAAAATGATTTAAATGTTTTAAAATTAATATAAAATAAACCGTAGCTCGGATGGAAAAACTTTGTACATGAAAGTTGCTCAGAACAACAAGATGAATTTGGATACACAGCTCGTTCGTCCGCCACACATCCCTAGCATAGCGAACACGCAACTTTCCCCCTCCGGTTCATCTATTAGAAAACGGGAAACACCGGAAATACTTTCCCGGTTGTTTTCCCCCTTCGCCGGTATCACCTCCTACTGCGTTAGGGCACACCTAGCACTGTTACTTGTCATGTAATGCATCGATATGCATCTGTTTGCATTGTATTCATTGTTTCTTCACCCTCTTCTCTCCGGTAGACTACGAGACTGACGCCGCTGCTGGTGCCCCGACCGACTATGTTGTTGACAACCCCTAATTGCCAGAGCAACTAGGCAAGCCCACCCCGTTGATGACCAGATATCGCCTATTCTTCTCTGTAATGCTTGCATTAGAGTAGTGTGCCATGTTACTGCTTTCCGTTAATCCTATTCTGATGCATAGCCTGTCCTTGCTACTACTGTTGTTACGTTACCTGCAATCCTAAATGATTAGTGTAGGATGCTAGTATTCCATCAGTGGCCCTACATTGTTGTCCGTCTGCCATGCTATACTATCGGGCCGTGATCCCTCGGGAGGTGATCTAGGGTATATACTTATACATAATATATGATACTTGTGGTGACTAAAGTCGGGTTGGCTCAGAGTACCCGCGAGTGATTCACGGATTGGGACCGAAAGGACATTCGTCCTGACGGCCCTCTGAGTGAACCTTTGTGGCGGAGCAACATGGTAGGTTGAGACCACCTAGGAGAGAGGTGGTCCTGGCCCTGGTCGGCGTCCGCGGTTATTTCAAAATAACACGCTTAACAAGATATTGGTATTTGTTCTATACGCACTAACCAACTACGCGGGAACAGTTATGGGCACTCGACGTCGTGGTATCAGCCGAAGCCTTCGTGATGTCCGCGACTGAGCGGCACGCCGGATTGGACCGTAAGCCTGCTCTTGTATTAAGGGGGCTAGGTCTCCTTCAGGCCGCCCACGCAACGTGCAGGTATGCAATGGGTGATGGGCCTAGACCCCTGCGCTACAGGATTTAGTCCAGCATGCCGACCTCTTTGTTCTGCCTAGGTGGGGATGCGACGTGTTGATCTTCTGAGGCCAGGCATGACCCAGGAAAGTATGTCCGTCCAAAGGGGATCGAGCGTGTTGGGAAATGTGGTGCACCCCTGCAGGGAAGTTTATCTATTCGAATAGTCGTTTCCCTCGGTAAAAGGATGACCTGAAGTTGTACCTTGACATTATGACAACTAGAACAGGAACCTTAATAAAAACACACCCTTCCAAGTGCCAGATATAACCGGTGATCGCTCTCTCACAGGGTGACGAGGGGAGGATCGTCGGGTAGGATTATGCTATGCGATGTTACTTGGTGAACTTACCATCTACTCTCTTCTACATGCTGCAAGATGGAGGCGGCCAGAAGCGTACTCTTCAAGATGACTAGCTATCCCCTCTTATTCTGGCATTCTGCAGTTTAGTCCACATATACTACCCCTTTCATTTGATACCAATGCATATTTAGTGTAGCTCCTTGCTTGCGAGTACTTTGGATGAGTACTCACGGTTGCTTTGCTCCCCCTTTTTTCCCCTTTCGATACCCAATTGTTGCGACCAGACGATGGAGTCCAGGAGCCAGATGCCACCATTGACAATGACTCCTACTACACTTGAGGTGCCTACTACTACATGCAGGCCGCTGACGACGACCAGGAGTAGTTCAGGAGGATCCCAGGCAAGAGGCTTGCGCCTCTTTCAATATGTATCCTAGTTTGTGCTAGCCTTCTTAAGGCAAACTTGTTTAACTTATGTCTATACTCAGATATTGTTGCTTCCGCTGACTCGTCTATGATTGAGCTCTTATATTCGAGCCCTCAAGGCCCCTGGCTAGTAATATGATGCTTGTATGACTTATTTTTATTTGTAGAGTTGTGTTGTGATATCTTGCTGGGAGTCCCTGGTCTTGATCGTACATGTTTGCGTGTATGATTAGTGTACGATTGAATCGGGGGCGTCACAAGTTGGTATCAGAGCCGACTGCCTATAGGAATCCCCTTCCACACTCCTTGGCTGTCGGTGGGAACGACACCTATGGGATCACAAGAATCCCTACTGTGGTTAGCGGGGCGCGGGGTCGTGAGAAGGGCAGATCAAATAGATAGCACACGGTTCGTTTATCCAGGTTCGGGCCGCGAGGATGCGTAAAACCCTACTCCTGCTTTGGTGGATTATATATCTGTGTTCTTGAGCTAGCTATGGGGCGTGAGGAGCTCCAAAAAGCCAAATCCTTCCTCTGGTCGCCTCGGGCCTCCTTTTATAGAAAAAAGGGGGTTGCCACAGTGGCACACAGGAGGTGGAAAGGGTACAGTGCTACGAGGTTATCCCTCGCATCACATGAAAAGGCGCATTTAATGCGTCTTGCTTAGGTGTCATTGCTTTATCGGGGACGGGGGAGAAACATGTCTCATTCGTCGCCGCTCCTTCTTGTGTCGACACGCGCCCTGGCCAGCGACGCCTACGATGCCATGTAGGTAGGCAGGCAGCTGAGGTGGCGCAGTGGTGGGTCTTCACGAAGATCTGCATGCCGCCACGCAGGTGCCTGCCCAGCTGGTTGGGTCGGCAACTGCATGCATGCGATGGTGGAGGTTTAGTCGGTGTGGGCCTGATGGTGGCCCTGCGGGTGTCCTCGGCAAGGGCCTTTCCGGGGCCCCGGCAAGGGTCTTGCCGAGGCGCCTGCTGTCATCCCCGGCAAGGCGCTTGCCGGGGGCCTTGTGGTCTTCCTCGGCTGGGATCCCGCCAAGGGTTGTCGTCTCCTTAGTGCGTATCTGATCTTGAATGTCTTCACAAAGATCTGCATGCCGCCACGGGGATGTCTCCCAAATCCTTGCCCTTTGGGGGCAGTGGACTCAAGGGTGATTTGCTCCGTAGGCACGGGACGAGTCGCCGCGGCAAGGGTCTTGCCGGGGCTGCTAGAACTGTCTCTCGGCAAGGATCTTGCTGGGGGAGTCCGCTTCGTCCCCTTTGCTCTTCGTGGTCTTGGCCTTGGCGTCATTCTAGTTCTCTTGAGCTTCGGTCTTACCCTGGCTCACCTCCCTTGCCTTGCTTGGTGTGGTGGTATCCGCGGCTCAGACTGCCCGTGCACAGTTATAGGGGTACCAAAAGTGTACCCCTCTTTTTGTACACCGACAGGAGCCCCCGGGCCTGGGCCACACATAAGCGCAACGCGTTGTTGGGCTAGGCCCAAAAACGGTGTGCGGGCAAGCGGGGCGGTTTTTACCGCGGTAAGATTCTTCGTGTGCTGCGCTTCCCATGATTCCCGCGCGTGGTGCGGTGTGGGGAGGCGCATGTGATGTGGGCGGCATGCGTGGGGTTGGTTCCCGCGGGCATGTGTCACATCACAGTTAATGTGAAAGGAGGCGGCCCGTGTTTTCCCCCGTAAGAAGGAATAACCGTGGGCGCGCTGCTCACTTTCTCCTCTTTCCTCGTGCCTTCTCCAATCTCAGAGCCGTTGTTTCCTCTCTTCCTTCCCTCCTAAGCTTCCGCCGTCGCCCGCCATCGTTGCTTCGCCATCCCCCTTCCTCAGTCCTATAACTTTCTTAGCCGCCATGGCGCCCAAATCTGCCAAGGGCAAGGGGGTGGCTAAGGGTGCTGGAACTGTGGAGCCGCTGGAGAGTGCGCTATTGGGGGACCAGACGAAATCCTCCTTCTTCTTCCCCTCGACGGTTGATGTTCGTGAGCTCCGGGCCTCCTTCAGGCCTCTATGGGGAGTGAAGACGAGGGGAGAGAATTTGGGACATCCGGCGATGCGCGTCATTCCTGCCGCTTGCGCCGATCCTGCCCCAAATCGGTATCCCTTTTTCGTCGATTATCTTTCTTGCGGGTTATGTCCCCCTTTTTCCCATTTTTTCTGCGACATCATGCACACCTTCGGCTTTCGCCTCTTGGATTTTACTCTGAACGCGGTGGCGTGCATGGCTTTCTTCGCGCATCTTTGTGAAGGCTTTGCCGGGCTGCAGCCCAACACGACACTCTTCTGCCATTATTTCTCCCCTCGGATCCAACCTGGAGGTGCCGTCTCTAGTTGCGTCACCTAGCTCCCAAGATCCAAGGGGGCGTACCCGGACGGTGCCGTGAAGGAGAGGTGGGAGGAATGGCATGGCCGGTGGTGCTGGATTGAAGATGAAGACCTGCCGGAATTCTGCAAGGTCCGCCGAGTGCCGCCGGTCTGCGGTAGCGATTGAAGTGATGTCGACATCGCCGACGGGAGGCTCACTGTCGCCACCACCAGGATTCTCCGGCTCACCCGGGCTGGACTCACCCTTGAGATGATCGGGGCGTACTTCATTCATCGCCGGATCGCCCCGTTGCACAACAAGGGGAGGCCAGCCTGGCTTTTTACGAATCCGGCTGACATTATGCGACTCCGCCCTGGCCTCGACCACAATTTCACGGTGATGGCGCATGCCCACTTATGCCAGCGGCTTTTTCAGCTTGATGTGGGTCGCGATGGCGAGGTCGAACGGACCGGCAAGGCCGCGAGGGCTGCCGCAAAGGTCGGCAAGGCCATCAAGGGGCCGTTTTTCAAGTTACCAGCGGGGGTGGTCCCGTTGTGCAATAATTCACGTCGGTCCGAGATCATCGCTATGATGCCGGACTGTAACGCGCACGGCCCTGTCTCGAGCTGGAAGGAGCCGAAGGATGCTGACGTGTAGCAATTCTTTGACACCCTGATCGAGGTGTATGTCAATGCTGACGCCGAGCGGTGGCTTGTCATGGACACCACCCAGGCAGCGCTGGACTACATCGCCACTAGGGCGAGGGAGGCACATCTTGCCATGGAGGCCGGCAGCGCTGGGGGTGTGGAGGACAAGGCCGCAACGGCTGCGAAGGAAGAGGAGCTCACCCGGTGGGCGACGGCCTCCGGGGAGGTTAGCAGCGCCGACACGGGAGCTCCGCTTGTCGAAGATCCGGCCGACGAGTCGTCAGGGGAGGAGGATGTGGCGGCGGGCTCGACCCCAGCCAGGGGAAGAGGGCGAGTCCTGCGGCGGGCTGGCTCTGGCGAGCCGGTCTGGCCCGGCAGGGCTGCGCGGCCTCAATTGACCCTGGAGGGGTCCGGGCGTCATATGAGGGCCACGACAGCGAAGAGGCTGACGAAGGCCGCTGAGAAGAAGAAGACAACTGCCCCTTCCCCATCTGGGCGCGCACAAACCCTGCCTTTTTTGCCTCCTCCGGCAGATGTCGACTCGGATGTTGACGTAGAGCTCTCTTTTGATCTTAGGCCTCTCAGCCCGAAGAGGAAAAGGGGAGTGGTGGAAGAGGAGGAGATGGATGACGAGTAAGTACTCCGTTCCTTACTGCCATTTCCATTCCTCTGGATTAAGTCACTCATCTTGATCCGTTTCTGCTTTTGCAGGGATGCAGAGACGTTGGCCCAGAGGGTGAAGAGGGCGAATGCCTTGGTGAGTAGTCCGCCCCCGGCTAGGGCTTCAAAGACGCCACTGGTGGTGTTGAGCAGCCCGGACAGTAGCCCCAGGCACAGCCCCCAACGTAAGTTCGTCACCCTCCTCTTATTAGACACGTGGTAGGCATTCGATGCTATGGTGTTGACCTTGTCGGTTTTGCAGGAGGGGAGCAGCAGGAGGAGGAGCCGCAGAGGGCTACCCCCAACACACCACCCCCATCGACTACGCCGCCGCGAGGGGTGTCCCCGGCAAGGGCATCAAGCACGGAGCCCACACCCATGGAGGAAGAGGGGAACTTGGGCGCTGGTGACTCTACCATGGCGTCAAATGCTGGCGGGGGGGGGGGGGGGCTTCTGCTTCACAGCCTGGCACTGGTGAGTCGCCTGTCCTCCGTCTCTATTTTTCCTTATTCTTTTTCTTGGCTTCAATGCTCCCATTACTACCCAGGCCCTCCTTCAATAGGTATGGAGGGTGTGGATACTGTTGTTGGGAATATTGCTGAGGAGGCCGCGGCAGAGGCCGACAGGATTGCCGCCGAGGGGGCCGCCACAGATGCTGACGAGGCTGCTGCTGATGAGGCCGCCAAGGATGCTACCGAGGACACCGCTGCGGGGGCCGCCAAGGCGACCGGCGAGGCTTCTGCCGAGGGCGCCAGTGGTGGGCCCACCGGGGAAGCCGGCAAGGCCACCGCCAAGGAAGAGGTGGTTGATGATCAGCCTCCATCCTCCTCAACCTCGAGCCCCGGCAGATACCTGAAGGTGGGCGACGATCTTTTCGTCCATCTTCCAGGGGCGTTAAGTTCCCGAGCGCCCACCAAAGGGGAAGTCTTTGACGGTGAGGTGCTTGCCGCCACCGGGCTCGAGGTTGTCGATGAGCCGGGTGTTGGCGGCGATGGTTCTCCAGAAGAGCAGCTTTTTCGTGCCATGGGGGGCCATTTCCGGAAGCTCCAAGTGCTCTACCGTGCTCGCCTGGACAAGGTCAAGTCCAGGATGGCAACGGTGGACAACACGGAGGTGGACTTCAAGGCGCGCATTGCTGAGACGCGGACCTGGTTTCACCAGACTCGCGAGGAGCAGAGGGCCTTTCAGGAGGAATTGGCCAAGCGCGATGTAGAGCTCACCATGAAGATAGCTGACATCGAGAAGGCCCAGGAAAAGGCAGCGAACTTGGCTGCCGCGGCCGAGGCCGCCCAGAACCAGCATCAAGCCGCATTGGATTCCCAGGAAGAGGACCTCTCCATGCGTGAGGCGAAGCTTGCCGCAACGCTCCGCGGCAAGGATGAGGAGCTCGAAGCCCTTGTCGTGCGACGGACTCGCGAGATGGAGCAGAGGCACAAAGAGGCACTCGATGCCCAAGCTCTGGCCCATGCCGGCAAGGTGAAGGAGTTGGAGGTAGAGAGGGACAAGCTGAAGGAGCAGGCCCTCAAGCTGTCCAACGAGAAGAGCACGCTTAACAGCGCCTTGGTAGAGGCGCAAGGAGCGGTCATCAGCAGGGCTGGGGAGCTCTCCGAAGCGCGAAACTCCATCAGAGATCTCCAGTTGAAGCTGGAGAATCTCGAGAAGATGTTGTCGGAGAGCATGGCTCGGGAGGAGACCTTGACCAGGAGCCTGGAGAAGGAGAAGCAGCTGCGGACGAACGAGGCCGCCTCCCACCAGGAATATGTGGCGGGCGAGAACAGATGGATCAGACGTCTTGAGGACGTCGCCGGCAGGGTCACCTCGCAGTTGGCCACCATGGGGATGCCAAACGTGAGGTATGCCCCTGAGCGTAGCGGGACCGTCAACGCCAAGCTAACCCAGTTCTTTGAGGGTGTCCTTGGAGCCTTGGCTTATCTTCACTCCAGCAAAGCGGCCACGTTGGCCGGGGAGGCCCGGCGACTTTGCCGGAGGGTCGTGAGCAAGGTCCTCACCAAGATTGCATACTGGAATCCCGACCTTGACTTGGAGGCCGCAATGGATAGCTTGCTGGATGGTACTGACCTCACAGTGCTCAAGGAGCGCATCAAGCCCATCATCGACTGCATCGACAAAATTAAGAGGGTGGAAGGCCAGCGCCGGGATTAGGCATCCCGTTCTTCTTCACCGCTGCGGGTTCCCGACCAAGACAAATTTTATCTTTAGTTAGAACCGCAGCAATGATGTGATGTAACATAACTTTTGTAGTACTCTTAATTTCATGCATGTTATTTTCCCCGTTCAATTCCTCTTTGTATGCGCGCCCTACGTCGATTGGGTAGGCTCACCGGCGCGGAAGCCCCTAGCGGCGTTTTGGGGACGGATCCCCATGGGCCTGCTAGGTATGTGTGCTGCCAGACGAGCCACCTTTCCGTTCTGAACGCGGCCGCTCGAACTGTCGAGCTTGACTCAAGTCCGAATCGAGGGCGTTGTTGATCGCGGAAGGCTACTTTGCCATTCTCGACGCAGTCGCTTGAGCTGTTGAGCGGACTCGAAACAGGGCAAGGGCGTTGCCGATCATGGGAGAGCCCCCTGGCGTGCAGGTTTCTCATACAAAGGCGTGACATCTCCGGGGGGAATAACCTCATATAAGAAGGATAGAACAAATAAGGGTTCAGTGCAACTTAGCTTCTGTTTGCAATCGCTCGAGTGCCGATCTTCTGGCCTCCTTTCTTCTCCAAGGGTCACGAAGATGAAGGAGTGCCGGGCTAACTGCTAAAGCCGATTCTCACAACTGCGCCCCCCTACCTGGCGCGCCAAAGATGTCGGTGGGAACGACACCTATGGGATCACAAGAATCCCTACTGTGGTTAGCGGGGTGTGGGGTCGTGAGAAGAGAGGATCAAACAGATAGCACACGGTTCGTTTATCCAGGTTCGGGCCGCGAGGATGCGTAAAACCCTACTCCTGCTTTGGTGGATTATATATCTGTGTTCTTGAGCTAGCTATGGGGCGTGAGGAGCTCCAAAAAGTCGAATCCTTCCTCTGGTTGCCTCGGGCCTCCTTTTATGGAAAAAAGGGGGTTGCCAAAGTGGCACACAGGAGGTGGAAAGGGTACAGTGCTGCGAGGTTATCCCTCGCATGACATGACAAGGCGCACTTAATGCGTCTTGCTTAGGTGTCCTTGCTTTATCGGGGATGGGGGAGAAACCTGTCTCGTCCGTCGCCGCTCCTTCTTGTGTCGACACGCGCCCTGGCCAGTGATGCCTGCGATGCCATGTAGGTAGGCAGGCAGCTGAGGTGGCGCGGTGGTGGGTCTTCACGAAGATCTACATGCCGCCACGCGGGTGCCTGCCCAGCTGGTTGGGTCGGCAGCTGCATGCATGCGTTGGTGGAGGTTTAGTCGGCGTGGGCCTGATGGTGGCCCTACGGGTGTCCTCGGCAAGGGCCTTGCCGAGGCGCCTGTTGTCATCCCCGGCAAGGCTCTTGCCGGGGGCCTTGTGGTCTTCCTCGGCTGGGATCCCACCAAGGGTTGTCGTCTCCTTAGTGCGTATCTGATCTTGAATGTCTTCACAAAGATCTGCATGCTGCCACGGGGATGTCTCCCGAATCCTTGCCCTTTGGGGGCAGTGGACTCAAGGGTGATTTGCTCCGTAGGCACGGGACGAGTCGCCGGGGCAAGGGTCTTGCCGGGGCCGCTAGAACTGTCTCCCGGCAAGGATCTTGCTGGGGGAGTCCGCTTCGTCCCCTTTGCTCTTCGTGGTCTTGTCCTTGGCGTCGTTCTAGTTCTCTTGAGCTTCGGTCTTACCCTGGCTCAGCTCCCTTGCCTTGCTTGGTGTGGTGGTATCCGCGGTTCAGACTGCCCGTGCATAGTTATAGGGGTACAAAAAGTGTACCCCTCTTTTTGTACACCGACATTGGCCGAAGTCGAGTCTAGACATTGCAAAACTTTTTACTAACATGGCTGTGTGTCTTACGGGCCCAGGTCGCCATTTGGGTGGTATTAGGATCTTTTACTCCTTGATCATTACTCTGGGACTCTGAACTCTCTTTTACTCGAGTTAAACAAATTTACTAACTCTAACATTAGGATCCCGTGACCACATTCACCCCAAAGTTGGATAAGCCCTGGCTATTCCTTAGAGTAGTATATTGAACAATATCAACACTGTCATTTGACTCCTTTGAAACATCTTTGTTTTCAGATGGCCATTGGTGTCTCAGGATAACCTGTTGTGTTACCTGAGATGATGACCTATCTGGGTTATCGCTGGCACCCTGAGTACACCGTGTACGAGCAGTACCAGGACTTTAACCAGGAGCAGTACCGTGCCGTCGTCCACCTCTACTCTCGAAAGTATGACTCCATTACCGTGCTGCACACTTCTCATGCTGTTGGAGTGACTATCGACATGGCAGTCCACGATGCTGCTTATGCTGATCTGACACGTCTTTGTGGGGAGTATCGGGACTTGGACACCTCCCCTTTCAGGCACATTGCTATCACATCCAATGTTGGAGCGGAGGTATACTACACTGGTGCCTACTCCACTATCACCCGAGAGCCATTCTACCATCAGAACATGGTTCTGCATGCTGATTGACTGGATAGAGCTAACCGAGCTCTTCGCCACGAGTTGTACACCACCCGTCAGCACCTTTACCATGCGTTGACGCTGTTGCACCACCTTGTCCGATCTGGTGATCTATCGCGATCTTTGGTCTACCCAGCCAGGACCGTGATGCCTTAGGGTGTCGTCTGGCCAGATGTGTGAGGCTACTCTCCCGCGCTTGGTCCTCTTCTGCCACCTGAGCGTCGGGTTCTGCACCAGAGTATCCGCGGACCCCAGGTTACTAACATGAAGGACTTCTCGTCGCGTCACTACCAGCTATTAGGCTACACCTACCTCCACAGTTCCTTCTGGGACTGATGTAGGCTGGCTTATTAGTATTAGATGCATTCGCCGCGAGCCGGCGTCCCGCCTATGATGTTCTTAGACTATGTACTGAACTCTGTGTACTGAACCCTATGCATTATCCCTTTTGTAAGATATGTCGACTACTATAGTCAGAGAGCAATCACTGCCGGGCATGCCCCACCACTCGCGCCGCCCGTCGGTGTTGAGGCGGCCGCGGGGGATGGTGCCATTGGCGGAGGCGATCAGCTCTTCACAGCGGCGCTTGAAGAACATCGTCCACAGCGTGTGGCTGTCGACGGTGTACCTCGGCTCGTTCCGCTGCGCCTCCGTCAGCGACAAGCGGATGCGAGCGATCTCGGCCCGCCGTGCGGCCCTTCGGACCCCGGTGGCACCAGGACGCCGCCGGTGCTCAACTTCCACGATCCCGGCACACGCATGTTCAGGGGCGCCGGGTAGTCGGCCTTGTAGAGGAGGCGCTCCTCCTCCTCGTGGAGATGGCGGCGGCCGAAGCCATTCGACGCCACGACGTCGCTGGGGTACCTCTCAGCCATTGCTCGTCGGTGGGAAGAGGGGGGAGTGCTGCTTTGTGTGGCGATATGAGGCGAGGTGTGGCGACTGTGTCGTTCACTGGCGGGGCGATCGACTTTTATAGCTGAAGCAGGGCGGTGAGAGCCTACATGCCGGGCGACGCATGGCGGGAGCGGGCGGGACACATGTTGGTGGTGCCTTCACTACGCCGCCCGTGAGGCATCAATGGAGGCTGACCGGCGCGGCAGCGTGGCAGCCTTGGCATTGATTTCCGTGAGAACTGAGGCGATGAGGACGAGAAGCGGCGTCTCGCTGACTCGGTGGGACCATCCCCGTTGGTGCCAAAACCGCGTTCCCAGGCACCCCCAAATGACCCCCAGTGCGCCGGGTTCGGCCTGGGTCCCCCAGTGCCAGTTTCGGCCCAAACTGGCGAAAACGGGCTCCTTGGGGCGCGACTGGGCCGTTTTTTGGGCGCCGGCGGCAAAAAACGCCTGGGGGCTGTTGGAGGCGTGGCTGGAGATGCTCTTAGAGCATTGTATTAGTGTGAAGCGGCACACTAGAAGCAGAGGGGCTTAACCTCATTATTTCTCTAGTAGGTGGAGAACACAGCCACGTGAGGTGGCTGACGGTGTCCTAGACTAGGGGGGTACTCACCATGTCGTCTCCCGATCAGTAAGATTGGGCCGAGGACCCCCATGGCCGTATACTCATGGGCCAGTTCGGACAGTTGCCGCATACAAGGAAGATTCCACAAGACATGGTGGTCAAGACAAGGACTCCTCCCCCACTGGTGTATTCGGCTAGGACTCTTGTTATCCTAGGCCTCGGGTGCATTATATAAACTGAGGCCAGGCTAGTCGATAGATATATACAACAATGATACCATAGGCTAGCTTCTAGGGTTTTAGCCTCTACGATCTCGTGGTAGATCAACTCTTGTAATACTCATATCATCAATATCAATCAAGAAGGACGTAGGGTATTACCTCCATTAAGAGGGCCCGAACCTGGGTAGACATCGTGTCCCCTGCCTCCTGTTACCATCGATCCTAGACGCACAGTTCAGGAATCCCTACCCGAGATCCGCCGGTTTTGGCACCGACATTGGTGCTTTCATTGAGATTTCCGCTGTGTGATCGGCAAAAGGACCGATGGCTGGCCACAGGTCAACTACGACGTCGGCATCTTCATCGCCGGCTCGACTGGTCACCTTGGCTCGACCAAGGACCATGCTCCATCTCCGATCGTCATGTTCGGACAGGGGCCTTCTTCAACATCAACTCCGATCTCTATCATGATCATAGAGGAATCATCCATGGAGCTCGAGGGCTCAACGCCAAGATTGCCCTCGGGCGGTCGTGCTGTTTTTATGCACTGGAACTTGTATTCGCCATCAGCGCCTCCTCGAGTGTCGGTTTGAAAATTGCTTCGGTGGAATAGTGCATAACTACGTATACAACAGCCATGCAAAATTTCGTCGAGTTCCGATGAAGGAATCTCCGACAATCTATGATATACCGGAGCCCTGTCAAATCTGGACGGGAATCTGGACGAGTTTAGGGCGTGGTCACCAGAGCCCAACTCAGATGTCCTTTGGAAGATCCAACCATTCATATACTGCGGAATTCCCATATCTACCACCCCTCCAAATTTCAGCTCCAGCTGACGGTTCAAACTTCGGGAACCTTCCGATGAGTGTACCAATTTTCGGATCCGTTTTCTGCGCGAATACGGATCCGACCCGAATTCATGTTTCTTTATGGACGTGATATTGGACAACCTTTTTAGAGGAATTATCTTCTAGAGTATTGTGCGTTGTTTTTAAACACATGCCCGTAAATTTTTAAGCCTCCCATGAGGTCATCTTCATCATCATGCTGGTGTCAAACCAGTTCGGCAATATTGCTCCAAGGCTGCTGACCTGCGCTAGACACGTCGTCACTTTGTTGAGCCGAGCTCAACTTCTTCGGATCATCATCTCAGCAAGCCGAACAAGAGTCCGGCATCACGAAGGATAAATCATCACCAACATCGCCGCCCCACGGATTACACGGAGCGGGCATACCGGCATCGCCGCACGGTCACTTCATCAAGCCGGCATTGACCACATCATGACCTGCATCGGGAGGGCCGCACTATTGCTTCTTCAAGATGGTGTCCATCACGCCGACCTACTTCGACTCATCGGCTGACATCGAGACTTCGACATCTCGGCTGGACCGGGGGCTTCGCCATCTCCTCATCAACCTACTCCGAAGACTTCGGCGTCACTAGCCGACCAGCTCCGTCACGTTAGCTGGACCAAGGGCTTTGCCTCGGCAAGCCAACCTTTGCCAGCATCGCCATACCGTTGTTTTATCGCCCATCAGGCAATGGGTGTGCGGATCGATTCCCAATTTTCGGAATCACCTTTCTTCGGATTGCTACAACAAATAAACCAGGGGCTATTAATCCTAGTATTTTTTGCTTGTTCGGGTTCATTTTTCCCAAGTAATGATTACTCTGGTTGTTTATCATATGTACACAGGTCTATCAAATGATGGCCACATTAACGACGGTCGCATGGCGGTTCAGTCAGTTTCCGTACATGATTCGGCGAACGCCGCATCCGGAACTCGGACCGACCTATGAATTCAAGCTTTGCCACGCCTTTGCCTCACCACACCGACGCCCTGCATCGAGATTGACTTTGGCGCCAGGCCATATCTCTTTTATTACTCACTTTGCATAAATTATTTATTATGCAACGATTTTTTTAATTATTATTATTACTATTATCTCCAGTTTGCACTATTTTTTGTGCGTAGGAAAATGATCCGGATTCCCATTACTACCACTTCGGAGTGCCGAGCTCTTTGCTCCGCCACCTTGGGACCAGCTTGGAGGATGGAACCTTGTCCCGCATCAAGCTCGGGCCGCGTCATCAATAGCGAACACATTAACCGGCTAAGTTGCCTTCATGCTCAAAGTTTTAAATTTCTTACTTGTGTTCGGTTCGACCAAGGATTATACCTTTTGTTAAAAAAAGTTGCTTGTAGAGAATCTCCTTGTCAAAACTTTGTTTGTGACACACAAATTAAAATACCCTGTTTACTTGGGGGCTCCCTTGATGGAGCTTTTCCTGATGCATATGATTATACTTGTACGGCTTTGTTCCTTGTTCGTGTATTACGCCACAATATGCACCATATTGACCTAAGAGATTTGCAAGCTGGGTTGCCTGGCTCCTGTGCTTATCCCTACATTCCTGATTGTTCGGCTAGGGAGTAAAGGGAGCACCTCTGCGATTGTCATGACCGGGTCATCCGAGCTCTAACCTCAGACTGGGTGAAGCCGAAAGCTAGCGCTCTTATTGTTTTCAATCATGGTCAGCACACAACGGAACTCACGAGTACAAAAAATCTATTGCACAAGTCTCATAGTAATAATGAGCACCAAAGAAAGGTATCGGTGGGGGTACTCTTTTCTTCGAAGATGCTTCTTACACTTCATTAGTAATATAGCATAAGTTCCCTGAGCGCGCTTTGTCTGTTAAAGCCTTATGGCCTGATTGCCTGGTCATCGGAAACACCGTCAATACTCTCGACAAGCGGAGTACATGACACTTTTCGGCCCTTGGCCGAAGAGGGAGAAGCCGACGGTCGGTTAAGATGCATTTAAAGTTCGGGTGAACACAAATATGATATAAGTACTTCGGTACATACAATCATTATATATAAAATTCTTTTACCCAAGTCACTTGGGGCTCTTAAAATTTATATTTGAGCTATAAATTTGTTTTCTTCTTGGTCGTTGTCAAAACACGACAGAAGCACAATTTTTTTTCTCTTCCAATTTTTGGATTGGCACCGAACACTTGATCTTGTTCGGACGTCATGTTTTTACTGACGTTTTTTGGTTTTCCAAGCTTTTGGCACTTTTAAACTATTTGTGTGTTTTCAGCACAAGTCTCGCAGTGCAACGCCAGACACCTTTAGAGATTTGGCAAAAACATTCTCGAATATTGCTATATATGCATCGGTTTCGAATTGTGTCTTTAGTCAATAGTTGGGTTGCCCGGCTCCTGCGCTTGCCTCCTACATTCCGCTTTGTTCGGCTAGGTGTGCAAAGGGAGAACCACTGCGATTGTGCTTCCAGCTCACATGGTTAAGCACCTCAGTGGAGAAAGCCAAAAACTGACTGTCACAAATAAGCGTAAACTGGTCAGTGATCCGATGACTGTGTTAAATGATGGGCCATTCATAACATTGGCCGAAGTGTTTACGGCTTGACCTCGACTGTCGCCGAACACTACCGGGGGCTAGTAACTGGTGTCAGTGTCAAAACCGCGGATCTCGGGTGGGGGGTCCCGAACTATGCGTCTAGTCCGGATGGTAACAGGAGGCAAGGGACACGAAGTTTTACCCAGGTTCGGGCCCTCTCGATGGAGGTAAAACCCTACGTCCTGCTTGATTAATATTGATGATATGGGTAGTACAAGAGTAGATCTACCACGAGATCGGAGAGGCTAAACCCTAGAACTAGCCTACGGTATGATTGTTGTTCTATATGTTGTCCTACGGACTAAAACCCTCTGGTTTATATAGACACTGGAGAGGGTAAGGGTTACACAAATTCGGTTACAATGGTAGGAGATCTGCATATCCGTATCGCCAAGCTTGTCTTCCACGCCAAGGAAAGTCCCTTCTAGACACGGGACGAAGTCTTCAATCTTGTATCTTCATAGTCCAGGAGTCCGGCTGAAGGTATAGTCCGGCCATCCGGACACCCCCTAATCCAGGACTCCCTCAGTAGCCCCTGAACCAGGCTTCAATGACGACGAGTCCGGCGCGCAGATTGTCTTCGGCATTGCAAGGCGGGTTCCTCCTCCAAGTACTTCATAGAAGATTTTGAACACAAAGATAGTGTCTGGCTCTGCAAAATAAGTTTCCACATATTGCCATAGAGAGAATAATATTTACACAAATCTAATCTGCTGACGTATTCCGTAGTGTGACACACCATGGCCAAGCCTTTATCCGAGTCGTTTCATTATCCCACCTCAGCGCGTCATGCGAGCCGGTTTCCTTGGCACATCTTGTTAAAGCAGAGATCATGTCCCATTATTCCGGAATTCTCATCAATACGGGCGTGGGTAACCCAACCATGCCATTGATTACGGTGCTTGGAGATAAGCAAGTTTAACCAGGCTGGTGGGGACACGTAGTTGCGTCCACCCATATAAGGGGATAAGGATCAACCTTTTCACCTACGCCTTCTTCCTCCCTTGCTTATCCATTCTCGCGCACTCGAGCTCCAGCGCCCAAGTCCGCACTCCCCACCTCAACCTTCTCCAGCCATGTCCGGAGTGGGAGGCAAGTGGATGGTCTCCTCCGTCACGGAGGGACACATCAAAAAACTGAGGAAGGCCGGATACTTCTCAAACGACATTGCGTACCGGCTTCCCAAAAAGGGGCAGCTCATCCCCACCCCTAGGCCCCATGAGAGGGTGGTGTTCCTCCCCCATTTCTCCGCGGACTGGGCTTCCCTCTTCAACCATTTGTCCGGGGGCTCATGTTCTACTATGGCCTGGATTTCCATGATCTAGCCCCGAACTTTGTCCTCAACATCTCGGCGTTTATCGTTGTATGTGAGGCTTTCCTCCGCATCCGCCCCCATTTCGGACTATGCCTCAAGACTTTCAATGTCAAGCCGAAGGTGGTGCGCAGCAACCAGGAGGAGTGTGGAGGCGCCATGGTGGGCAAGATGGCCAACGTCTTATGGCTCGAGGGCTCCTTTGTGTAGACACTGAAGGGGTGGCAATCGGGGTGGTTTTACATCACCAAGCCGCGTGACCCCGAATGGGTCGCAGTCCCCGAGTTTCGATCCGGACCCCCTACGCGGCTCACCTCCTGGAAGGAGACGGGTCTTTCGTGGGGTAAAAAAGGAGAGCTGACCGGACTCCAAACATGCGTCCAAACCCTGGTGGACAAGAAGTTCAAACTTGTCAACGTAGTCCAGGTTATGCTCATCCGCCTGATCCTCCCGTGTCAACATCGGGCTTTTAACCTGTGGGAGTTCAACCCGGCGCGGCACCAAACTCTGAGCAGGCTCTTCGACACGACGTACGAAGATGCCTGGAAGGTGCATTTCAAGGGCGCCGAGGCCCTCGCATCCGCTACCGAGGATCGCGGATTCAGTATGCAGCGTCACGCTCATTTGGTAAGCTGTTTTTTCCTTTTACAGGGTATCAGTTTTTCATAGTTTGACTCCATGTGGGATCTAAGCTCCCTTACCTTTGACAGGATTGGCAGGTGACGTCTGGACAGATCAACTGTCCGGCTCCTTTGCTCGAAGGCCAAGCGGACGCTCGCTTGGCGAAGCTGCTAGTTCCGGCACCCTATGTGGTGCCAGAGAAGAATGCCGCGAAAAAGGCCACGGGGACTCGAAAGAGTGCCCAGCGCCAGGAGGTGTCGGATCCATCATCCGATGGTTCCGAGGCGCATTCCTCCCGTGAAGACAAGGAGGAAGAAGAAGAGACCTCTCCCCCTCCAGCGGGAGGAGAGAAGAAAAGGAAGGCCGCCCTCTCTGGGGAGGCCGGAGGGTCCAAGAAGGGGAAAACCCTTCCTCCGGACTACTCCACCGACGCCGACGATGGCGGAGAGGAGTGGCCGCCCAGGGCCAAGCCCCTGGAAAAATCGTAAGTATCCGGATACCAGAGTAATTCATAGTATTCGTTTATTGCACAACTTTCCCTTATGTCGAATATGTTTATGCAGCCCACCCAAAGACCGGCTCGACGCATCGTCGAGCGGCTCACTGAACTCGTTGGATGTGAACTCGCTTCTGACGGCTTCCTCCCCCCGCCCTACGGACGACACCGAAGTGTTGTCCCAACAGGTTCCAAGCCGGGAGGAGGTGGTCCTGGAGGGGCCACAAGGCAACCTCCCGGACTGCAGGAGTAAAGGGGATGAAACCCCCCAGGGCTCCATGTCCGGCTCTAGGCCGGACACCGCTCCGAAACCTTCAAAGGTTCCAGAGTCCGGCGGGGGACCTCCTTCCAAGAGGAGCAAGCCCACCATGCCGGTGACCCCCGTCCAACCGTAGGCGCCAGACAATCTCTTGGAGGCGCTCCAAGGCGCCTCCATCGACGAGGAGCACCGCACCATTATGAGTGCGGTGGTCCATAAGGTTCAGTCCGCCAAGAGCGGACTGACTGAAGCTTGTACTAGCCTTTTAACAGGCTTTGAGGTAAGTAAAGAATGTGTAAATAATATTACCGCATAGACAGTATCCCTTGATGCTCTGTTTGGCGTTCGGGAAGAAAAGCCGAATAGAGGATCAAATAAAATTCGCAGGAGTCTAACAAAAAGGAGTCAATATGCGTATGCAGGCTTCTCTGCTTGCGTCCGCTGCACTGACTGTGGAAGTGGACACGCTAAAGCAGAACCTTGAGTGGTCCGAGCAAGAGCTCGGGCGTGCTAAGAAGCAGCTCGAGGACAATGAAGGTAAGAAATACCTTGTTTAAATATATATAAAAAGGTGCAATTGCAAAAAATGACAGGATTATCGTGGCTATTGTAGGGGCCACGTCTGAGGTGGCGACCCTTAAGCAAGCGCTGGTCAAGGCAGAGAAGAGGGCGGCCACGGAGTGCACCGAGCGGGAGAAGTATGAGGCCGAGGTTGGCAAGGTACGGCAAGACCTCCAGGCTCTCATGGAAAAACATGAGAGTTGGAGCTTGACTCAAAGACACGAGCGTCCGAGCTCGCAGTTGCTATTGAAAATGCCAAGTCTGCCAAGGCCGAATCCCAGAAGACCCTCCAGGAGTTGGATGATGTGAATAAGATAGCGGCGGGCAACGCATTCTTTATGCAAAGCAAACACATAAACGTGAGTTACTTGTTACTTACCCGAATCCGGAGCTCTCCAGGAGCGTTCGCAGATCTTCCCTGGAGTGTGTCCAATGCCGCCGCATTCTATCGAACCGAGGAGGGCAGCTTGACAGGGAAGGTGTTCTGGTCTCAGTATGCTGAGGCCGGACACCCCGTGCCCCTGAGCGACCAGCTGAAGCAACTGGTCGAGCTCCACAAGGCGGCCGAACAGGCCATGAAGGGCCTCATAGTTCGGTTGTGGCCTGGAGGGGCTCTGCCTGGCAGCTATTTCGGGCTGGTGCGGCGGCTGGTGGAGGCTTGTCCAAGGCTCGAAGTCATCAAGCGCTCCGTCTGCATTGAAGGTGCCCGTAGGGCCCTTGCTCGTGCTAAGGTGCACTAGGGCAAGCTGGATGCTGAGAAGCTTGTGAAGGATGGGCCACCACCGGGGAAAGAGCATTGCAAGCCCGAGAATTATTATAAGGATGTTCTGAAGGGTTCCTGCCTTGTGGCGAATGAATGTTCTAGGGATGTAATTTTTGAGTGAAACTTGCTCGTTTTGTCCTGTGCGCTGAAAACTTGTTCATATGCGCTAAGCAATGCTGCTGGAATTTAAAATATTACCTTTTGTGCGGCTGTTTATCAATTCTGAGAGATGGCAAGTCGTCGGCTTCTGCCCCCGTGCCTCTAGTGCTAGGGTGTTCGGGGATAAACCTGAGCGCTCTTTTTCCCATGTTTGGGTCCTTCGAGGGAGGCGCTCAGCCCAACGAACAAGGCAATCAGACTATAATGCGTGAACACTCTCACTTAGCCATAGAATTCTATAATTTTAAATTTCGGCGAAGCCCCTGGTATTCGGAAAACCGAGTTCAGGGCGCTATCCACACCTTGGCCGGACAGAGCCGGCTACTCGCTCTAAGCGGCATAAGTCTTTAGGGACTCGAAAAACCTCTCGAACAGCGACCAGCTCTCGCTTCATCATGAGAGTCAGTTTTAGCTTTCTCCACTGAGGTGCTCGACCCAGCTCAACTGGGGCACAATCGCAGTGGTTCTCCTTGTGCTACCTTAGCCGATATAGCGGAACGTAAGGCACCATAACATAGGAGCCGGGCAAACCCAACTATTGACCCAAGACATGATTCGGAGCCGATGCATATAATGCTATAAGTTCGGGGTGCCGCACTTGTTAAAGTGTTCGGACTTCTCACACCATATTGAGGGGTACTAAAGCCCCTGGCGTATTTTGGTCGTACCAAAGTGTACGGATGCAACATGTCGTTAAGGAACATATATTAAAAAAGAGTAATGCAAAAATAGACAAAAGCTATGCATTGTTTATTAAAGAGGGTTGCGATCAAAGCAGAACGATACAAATAATGCGATAAGCAAAAGGTTGGACTATTTAATGTGTCTGTTCCAGGGGCAAGCTGCGGAATAGTATGCGAAACAGGTATACTGCTCGTGATAGAGACCACCTGGGAGTTCCGTAATGTGGCGTGGCTTGTCTGCTTCCCTGGTTCTTGCATCGTTTGATCGGCAATTGAACTGCCGAACGGGCCTTTCGAAGAGTGGAGTCCTGAAAGTAAGAGAAAATTAAAAAATCGGCAGCCCCTGGTGCGGTTTAATCCGTGTTTCGGGCGTGCCGTGATGGTGCCCCTCCCCCTGTACCCATGGTATTTCTAGAGCGTAGTTATGTACGCAAAGTACTGATATCGCATTTTTGCGAGGGCTGGGGTTGAGGCCGCATTGCTACACCTGCTCAGGTCGTGCCAGGCGGTCTTGTTGTAGGTTACTCCGGGCACGCTTGACGGTGTCCGGTCGTTTAATGGCCGGACTGGAGAACTGCCTAGAGAGGCTGCTTTGTACTTCTACTGGAAGGGCCGCCGTGTGCTCCTCCATTCGGAGGGAGCGTTCGGTGTTTCCATTGACCGTAATTACTCCTCGAGGGCCTGGCATTTTGAGCTTAAGGTATGCGTAGTGTGGTACCGCATTGAACTTGGCAAATGCGGTTCGCCCGAGCAGTGCGTGATATCCACTGCGGAATGGGACTATGTCGAAGATTAACTCCTCGCTTCGGAAATTATCCGGAGATCCAAAGACCACTTCAAGTGTGACTGAGCCTGTACAGTTGGCCTCTACACCTGGTATTACGCCTTTAAAGGTCGTTTTGGCGGGCTTAATCCTCGAGGGATCTATGCCCATTTTCTGCACTGTATCCTGGTAAAGCAGGTTCAGGCTGCCGCCGCCGTCCATAAGGACTCTAGTGAGATGAAATCTATCAATAATTGGGTCTAGAACCAATGTGGCGAATCCACCATGACGGATGCTACTGGGATGGTCCCTTCGATCAAAGGTGATCGGGCAGGAGGACCATGGGTTGATCTTTGGGCCGACTGGCTCTACCGTGTATATGTCCCTTAACGCGCGCTTTCGCTCCCTTTTGGGGATGTGGGTTGCGTATATCATGTTCACCGTCCGCACTTGTGGGGGAAAACCCTTCTGTCCACTATTGTTCGGCGGCCGGGGCTCCTCGTCGTCATCGCTATGCAGCCCCTTGTCTTCATTTTCGGCGTTTAACTTGCCTGCCTGCTTGAACACCCAACAATCCCTGTTGGTGTGATTGGCCGGCTTTTCGGGGGTGCCATGTATCTGGAACAAGCGGTCGAGTATTCGGTCCAAACTGGACGGGCCCCTAGGATTCCTTTTGAATGCCTTTTTCCGCTGACCGGATTTAGAGCCTCTGAATCCGGCATTAACTACCGTATCCTTAGCATTGTCACCGTTAATGTGGCGCTTCTGCTTGTTGCGATGCGACCTGCCACTACTGTCCCTGGTATCCGAATTACCAGGGTTCTTGGTCATATTGTTGCTACGAGCAAGCCAGCTGTCTTCTCCCGCGCAAAAGAGGGTCATGAGTGTCGTGAGTTCTGCCATAGACTTCGGCTTTTCCTGTCCAAGGTGCCGGGCAAGCCACTCATCACGGATATTGTGCTTGAAGGCTGCTAGGGCCTCAGCATCCGGACAGTCGACTATTTGATTTTTCTTTGTTAGGAACCGTGTCCAGAATTGCCTGGCCGATTCCTCTAGCTGCTGAATTACGTGAGTTAGGTCATCAGCGTTTGGGGGTCGCACATAAGTGCCCTGGAAATTGTCGAGGAATGTGGCCTCCAGGTCCTCCCAACAACTGATTGATCCTGTTGGCAAGCTGTTAAGCCAATGCCGAGCTGGTCCTTTAAGCTTGAGTGGGTGGTATTTGATGGCGTGGAAATCATCGCCGCGGGCCATGTGGATATGGAGGAGATAATCCTCGATCTATACCGCAGGATCTGTTGTGCCATCATATGATTCGATATTTACGGGTTTGAAACCCTCGGGGATTTGATGATCCATTATTTCGTCTGTGAAGCATAGTGGCTATGCGGCGCCTCTGTACTAGGCTATATCACGACGTAGCTCCAATGAGCTTTGTCTACTGTGTTCGGCCTTGCCGAATTTGTGGCTGGTGTGACGGTTACCGTCTCGAGCCGTGGGGCACCCACACGATCCGTAGATCGATCTTGTTTGCCTTGCCTTGTCCTCCAACATATCTCCTAAGTTTGGCGCATATTCTCGTGCCTTGGTACGGGGTGCGGCTTGAGTGGAGGGCCAAGAGGCCTCTCTGTCGCGGCCACGAGGTGGCCGGTCGGCCGCATCAAGTGCTTCCTCCTCTAATCTGGGTAGCAAACTGCGCTTTCGGTAGCTCTTGGAGGGCGTTCGAGTTTATGCTCTTCGGCCACAAGGACTTCAGTCCATCTGTCGACTAGAAAATCTTGATCAGCTCTAAGTTGTTGCTGTTTTTTCTTGAGGCTTCTTGTTGTGACCATAAGCCTGCATTGAAAATGCTCTTGCTCGACGGGATCCTCTGGCACGACGAATTCGTCGTCGTCGAGGCTTGCCTCATCTTCGGAGGGAGGCATATAATTATCGTCCTCGACCTCTCTGTCTGCCGCTCTCTCATGAGGGCTGGTTTCTCCATCCTCCTGTGCTAAATCTTGCTGGAGGGGGTTTTCTTCGGCACTTTCCGGAGTATTATTATCTCCCGTGCTAGAATCACCGTATTTGTTTTGGCGGGATTTTGAGCGGCGCCGCTGACGCCGGCACTTAGGCTGTTTCTTGGAGGGGTCATCCTCCGTTGTTCCATCGCCATCTCCTTCTTTTGGGGTGTCCACCATGTATATGTCATATGACGACGTGGCTTTCCAGGGCCTGATAGGCGCTGGTTCTTCATCGTCTCCTTCATCGGCGTCCATACCGTCGATATCTTTGGAGTCGAAGTCGAGCATGTCGGTTAAGTCGTCAACAGTGGCTACAAAGTGGGTGGTGGGTGGGCTTTTTATTTCTTCATCGTCCGAATCCCAACCTTGCTGACCGTAGTCCGGCCAGGGCTCTCCTGATAAAGAGAGAGACTTCAGTGTCTTCAGAATATCGCCGAAAGGCGAGTGTTGAAAGATGTCCGCGGCAGTAAACTCCATAATCGGTGCCCAATCGGATTCGACCGGCAGGGGCGCGGAGGGTTTGGAGTCTGGAGAGGAGTCCGGCTCCTTGGAGTCACGAGTCTCACAAAGTGCGGGGCTGGTGTTTGGCTCGATCGCCGTTGGGATCACAGCCCCCGAGGCGGCATCCAACCACCCGTCCAGTTGGGATCGTCGTTGGCTCCGAATTAAGGGTCGAAGCCGATGCGGGTGCGGCCTCCAGGGCACTATTCGGCGGCAGAGCTAGATCATGCTTGTCGTGCCAGTGCGGCGCGCTCGGCAATGGCTCGAATCCGTAAAAGATCAAGTCCCCGCGGATGTCAGCTGTGTAGTTGGATGAGAGTATATGATGGGTACTTGGTATGTCTCGGCTTGGCGTAGATCCCCCTGGCAACGGCGCCAGAAATTCTTCCTGCTACCTCTTGAGCTTGCCTTGGTTTTTCCCTTGAAGAGGAAAGGGTGATGCAGCAAAGTAGAGTAAGTATTTCCCTCAGTTTTTGAGAACCAAGGTATCAATCCAGTAGGAGACAACCCACAAGCCACCGAATACCTGCACACACAAACACCAACTTGCACCCAATGTGACAAAGGGGTTGTCAATCCCTTCATGGTTATTTGCAAAGTGAGATCTGATATAGATGGATAAACGGTAAAGTAATATTTTTGTTTTATGGAACGGAAGTAAAAGATTCCAAAAGAAAATAAATAGGACGCTAAAATTGTAGATCAGAAACTTATATGATGGGAAATAGAAGATTATATGATGGAAAATAGACCCGCGGGCCATAGTTTCACTAGAGGCTTCTCTCAAGATATAAAATATTATGGTGGGTGAACAAATTACTACCGAGCAATTGATAGCAAAGCACAAAGGTATGATGATATCTAAGGCAATGATCATGAATATAGGCATCACGTCCATATCAAGTAGACCGAAACGATTCTGCATCTACTACTATTACTCCACACATCGACTGACTCCTGCCTGCATCTAGAGTATTAAGTTCATAAATGCCAGGACCCCGATTCTAAGTCACACCAATCTAGCCTGTAACACCTCATATCACTTTGCGGCCTCACGCACGGTATTCCCACGGGTGTCGCCTTACCATGACCTGGGACCGTTTGCACCTTTTGGCTCACGTATATGATAGTGTCACTAGCATCCATATGACAGAGAACTCGGGCCCACATGACTAGTCGTGAACCCAAAGTGGCACTAACTTACAGGGACAGTCATACATGAATCAACATCGAGCATGTCGGTCAGCAGCGTGCGAATCCGGGCTATAGCACTGGGCTAATAGGACTCTGGGAACCCGGGCTGTAGCAGGCTAGGCAGGACTGGCTCACGTATATGATAGTGTCACTAGCATCCATATGACAGAGAACTCGGGCCCACATGACTAGTCGTGAACCCAAAGTGGCACTAACTTACGGGGATAGTCATACATGAATCAACATCGAGCATGTCGGTCAGCAACGTGCGAATCCGGGCTATAGCACTGGGCTAATAGGACTCCGGGAACCCGGGCTGTAGCAAGCTAGGCAGGACTCCGGATGTCACTGCGTGACATTTCCCTGAAGGGACAGACACAGGAACGAAGTGAATCACATGCCGGCCAGTCAAGTGTTCCGGAGCAGTAGTGATGGGCTAGCAGGACTCCGGTGAACCTGGCTGTAGCGGACTACTATGGCTCATGGAAGCACAAGAATACATTTCCCCATAAGAGAGGCTACCAAGGATAAGCAACTAGGTTGTCGGATCCCACACATACCAAGCATTTCAGTCATACACACAATATGCTCGATATGTGTAAATACAATATGGCATCATAACATAACTCTACGACTCAAGTATTTATTCATTACGCTCCGAGGAGAGAGATATACAAACATGGGTCTCATGACCCAAAAATCATAGCATACAAATCAAAGCACATGCGGAACCTTAACATGTCTGAGTACAGACATCTACAAATGAAAGAGGCTAAGAAGCCTGACTATCTACCAGATCCTGCCGAGGGCACAAGATCGTAGCTGAGGTATCAAGCTAAACGTCGAAGTCCACATGGAACTACTAGCGAGACTAAAGTCTCTCTGCAAAAACATAAATTAAGCAAACGTGAGTACAAGACTTACATCAGAACTAGCTACATATGCATCAGTATCAAGAAAGGGGTAGTGGAGTTTAACTGCAGCAAGCCAGCTTTGACTCGGTGGCTATCCTGAACTACGACTACAAGTAACTCTTTTGAGGTGGCGCACACGAGTCCATATATTCAGCATATCAATACACCACTGTGGATCCGCCCCCGTCTCCCTACGAGAACGCCATCCATAGCACTCATGCTTATCTTGCGTATTTTAGAGTATCCACTTTCACTTGTCTATGAACTATGCAAGGGGTCCAAGTTTCCATATCCGAGGAATCCGGCTATTCGAATAGATAATGAAAACCCTGCAGGGATGTACTTCTTCAAACACGCTCCCACCACTTACCGTCGTTTACACGACATGTACTCAGCAACCTTCAAGCGGAAGCCCAACGAGGGTGTCGGCCACGGCCTACCTAAACACTCAAGTATCTAGTCTAGGTTTATCGCCTATCCAGGTTCCATCCACAGGGAGTCCGGCCGAGGTTTCCACATACGACCCCGAACGATGTGACCAGGGTTCCCGAGTCACCAAAGGGGTGCCCGGTACACCGTGCCACGGTGTATCTACCGCATCATAGCCCACCCCTAGGGTCAGCGCTACGCACGGCCGCCAACACATAACCTACAAACACCAGAAACTAGTTGCAACTCCTGGGCAGAGTACTAGGGTGATTAAGAAGCTGAGAGGGTCAATTAAGGATCCCAATGAGTGGTAGTAGCTGTTCATGGATCACAAACACAGAACTCAGTTCCTGAGGATGGTTTCAATGAGACAACCCACCATGTACTCCTACATGGCCTCTCACCGCTACCTTTACCAAATCATGTTCACACACTTAGCTCACACACAGTAGGGCATGTTCACACACCTTCGATTCATCCTTGATGAATCGGACCTGACACAACTCTATGCAATACCAGGTATGACAAACAAGCATGAAAGAGTAGGCACATCAGGGCTCAAACAACTCCTACTCATGCTAGTGGGTTTCATCTATTTACTGTGGCAATGACAGGGCATGCAGAGGAAAGGGGTTCAACTACCGCAGCATGTAACAGTTGAATCGTTGTTGTCCTAATGCAGTAAAAGAGATTAGGAGCGAGAGGGTGGTATTGTATCGGAATGAACAAGGGGGTTATGCTTGCCTGACACTTCTGAAGATAGTATAGTTCTCCATCGGTGTCATCGATCACATCATCGAAGCAACGTCTACTGAGAGGGGACAATTACCGGCAATAGAGAGAAAACACAATCAATGCAATGCAACAATATGATGCATGATTATTACATGGCAAAATGAGTGTGTTGGGCTAATGCATCTACAACTAGGGTGGTTTCAGCTCATTTGAATCAAAGATTCAAATACATACTCAAGTTATGGGTTTATAAAGTGCATTAACATGTTTTGAGCTAAACAGCAATGTTAAGTTACTTAAACATGCATGAAACCAGTACAGATGGATAGATTGGATTTTTCTGATCATTTTTCATATATAACTTATTTCCATTGGAGTTATAGATTATTTTCTATGATTTTTACAAGTTTTAACTATTTTCTGGAATTTCTGAATTATTTTAAATACAAAAGTTATTTACTGTGTCAGCATGACATCATCATGATGTCAGCAGGTCAACGGGGCATGGTCTAGGTCAAACCTGGCCAGTGGGATCCACTGGTAAGTGACCCAGTGACATTTAGTGTCACAGACAGGTGGGTCCGGTCAACGGCCACGTCAGCGAGGTTAACGGTGACGCGTGGGGCCACTGTGTTTACATTAATCTTAATCTATTTTTGGTAGCTGGTTAGTTAGGTAGCGGGGCCCGCATGTCAGCAAGCCAGGGGGTTAGTTAGTGGGTCAATTAGCCGCTAATGACGTGTCCACGTCATCCAAAACAGCGGTTAGCCGCCGGCGCTAAACGGAACACGGCGGGGTTGCCCGTCCGGCCGATTCCGGTGATGAGAGCTCGTGCGGCTGGGTCCTGCGGACGCAGCGTGATGAGGCGCGTCGATCGGTGGTGATGGGTTGTGCTAGGGAGGCCGGAAACGGCAACAGCGGCGAGTGAGGCGGCGGCCGGAGCTCGGGGTTGGTCGGGACGAGGCTGTGGGGCTCGGTAGGGGGTGCGGGTGGTGGCGTTGGCCTGCTGCGGAGCTGCTAAGCACGTAGCCGTGCTCGGGAACGAGATTTGCTAGCTCTTGTGACGGCGGCGACAAGAACGGCGGCGGCCGGCTCTCGGCTCCGGTGGAAATGGCGGGTATACAGCGCAACAGAGCACGGGGAGAGACGGGAGCGGCAGAGGAGCTCACAGTGAGTCAAATGGGACAGTCAGCGAGCTCGGGGAGGCACCGGAGGCAGCAAATCGACGGTGACGATCTGTGGAGGCCGGCGAGGGGAATGGCGGTGCTTGCGGCGTCCAGGGACTTCCGGGGTCGGGCGGCTCGGTGAGGAGGAAGAGAGGGACGAGGCGGCGCTCGTGGGCGCGTCGGTGAGGCATGGGGTGGCCGGTGGTCGCGGCAACGACGACTGCGTTCGGGCATGAGAGGCAGAGGGAGCAGAGGAGGGGACGAGCTCGAGAGAGAGTGAGGGGCGGTCGGGGAGGCTGCGTGGCGTTGTGGAGGCGTCTAGGCCCTCGGCGGCAAGCAGGAACTGGCGAGGCACGAGGCCAGCGCGCGGCGACCACGCGCTCGTCCTTCTGTCCTGGGAGGAAGACGACAAGGAGGCTGCGGTGGTGGGCTGGGCCAGCCACTTGGGCCACCAGGTAAGCCCAGGTGAGAATCCTTCTCTCTCTCTGCTTTCTGGTTTTCTTTTCTATTTCTGTTATTTTGTTTTGATTTAGTTTGGAAACTAAACCATTTTAAAACTTTCTGTAAATTTGTATGTGAGCTCAAAGAGCTAGTCCAAGGTCACATGCAAACTTACAAAATATTTGAACATTATTTCCTATATAACAGAAATAATTCCAACCCAAATATATTATTTATTTAGATCAAAGGCCCAAAATAATTTATTCCTGTGACTCCAAAAATATTGGTTGGGATTTCAACCGATGCCAATATTTTCATAGAATAACAGGAACATTTTCTTGGACTCATTTGATGAGATTTAAATGTTGGTTATTTTTAGAGGTTTTCTGAGGCTTTGAAAATTCCTCAATTCAGATTTCAATTGAATTTAAACATGATGCAGCAACCAAGCTAGTCCAAGGCCAAGGTAAAACTAGGGATGTGACAATAAAGAACAGAGTAACACATTAACTAACATGACATTATGTAGAGGAATTAACGCAAACAATATGATGAAAACCCCATCTTGTTATCCTCGGTGGCAACAATATAACATGTGCCTTGCTGCCCCTACTGTCACTGGGAAAGGAGATCGCAAGATTGAACCCAAAGCTAAGCACATATCTCATTGCAAGAAAAACCAATCTGGTTGGCAAACCAAACAGTTTGTTCGAAGAGACTTTCAAAGATATCAAATCATGCATATAAGAATTCGAAGGAGATTCCAATAATATTCGTAGATAAGCTTATCATAAATCCACAATTCATCGGATCTCAGCAAACACACCGCAAAAAAGTATTACATCGAATAAATCTCCAAGAATATTGAGGAGAACATGGTATTGAGAATCAAAGAGAGAGAAGAAGTCATCTAGCTACTAGCTATGGGCCCGTAGGTCTGTGGTAAACTAATCACGCTTCATCTAAGAGGCAATGGTGTTGATGTAGAAGCCCTCTGTGATCGAATCCCCCTCCTACAGGATGCCAAAAAAGGCCCCTAGATGGGATCTCACGGCTATAGAAGGTTGCGGTGGTGGAAAAGTTGTTTTGTGGCTCCCTTGGAAGGTTTTGGTGTATTTGAGAATATATAGGCGGAAGAAATAGGTCGGTGGAGTCACGAGGGGCCCACAAAGGGTGGGGGCTCGCCCTACCCCCTGGGCGCGCCCTCCATCCTTGTGGGTGCCTCGCGGCTTCGCTGACGTCTACTCCAAGTCCTCTAGATGTCTTTCTGGTCCATGAAAAATCATCACAAAATTTCAATCCATTTGGACTCCGTTTGGTATTCCTTTTCTATGAAACTCTAAAACAAGGAAAAACAGGAATTGACGCTGGGCTCTAGGTTAAAAGGTTAGTCCCAAAAGTTTATAAAATAGCATATTAATGCATATAAAACATCCAAAAAAGATAATATAATAGCATGGAACAATCAAAAATTATAGATAGGTTGGAAACGTATCACTGGGCAAGTAGACCCCATAGGGCAATAAGAGGTTCATTAGGCCCACACGGGCCTGCTAAGAGAGGATCTCGAAATGGTAGCCACGACGGGGCTTATAAACAGGTGCGAGCGCCTCTCAACTAGCGAGGTGGGACTAAACATTTAGACACCCCTATGCTAGGCTATTGGTCGCGGTTGGTGGCTTGAACCAGGATGAAAGGGGGCCTTCCGTCCCGGTTCGTGCCACCAACCGGGACCAATGCCCCCCTTTCGTACCGGTTCCAGCTACCAACCGAGACCAATGGCCTGGGCTTCCCTGTCGGATTTCGTGTTCCGGCAAAACCCTTGAGGTTCGAACACTGGGTGCGCATGATGATCTCTCCCCCTGTAGCTCTTGCCCTGACCGCAATCTCAAGTCTTAGCGCGTCGAACCCATAGAACAAGGGACACAAGATTTATACTGGTTCGGGCCACCGATGCGGTGTAATACCCTACTCTAGTGTGGTGTGGTGGATTGCCTCTTGGGCTGAGGATGAACAGTTACATGGGAAGAACAGCCTCCTGAGGAGAGGTGCTCTTGTGCTTGGTGAGTTGATGTGGTAGAGGATCGTCCCTCTTCTAAGGTGGTGGCTAGTCCTATTTATAGAGGCTCGGGTCCTCTCCCCAAAGATTAGGCGGGAAGGGATCCCACAACGGCCAGTTTGAAGGGGGACAACTAGTACAAGCTATCCTGACAAAAGGTGGGCTTCTCCTGCAAAGGCTCTGGTGGTGACGCCTTCCTGGGCTCCATGGTGACCTCCGTCCTGCCGTCCTGCTGATCTTGGTCTTATTGCACCGGTATGGAAACCTTTGCTTGATGCCTCAGGACTTCACGCCTGCGCTTGCCTCTTAAGCACCAAAGGGGAAACGAGGACACTGCGCGCGCTGGCGCCCGCCTGGTGCCCGTCTGGCCTTGGTCGTCATGGCTTGCATCACGGGAACCTCATGAGGTACCCCTTGCCTTGATCTCTCCGCCCCTCATAAGCCAGCCAGGTGGCCGCCCCCAAGGAGGTCTTGCATCATCCGCCTCGTGAGGCTTGGGCCCACGCGAGGGTCTTGAGTGCTTGCTGGTGAAGATGGGTTGTACAGGGCCGCTGGTGGAGCCACGTCGTGGGCCGCAGGTAGACAAGTCTGGGGCCCCCGTTCCCAGGACGCTGACAGTAGCCCCCGGGCCGAAGGCGCGCTCGAGATTGGCTTCGAGGCGAAGCCAAGGGACAAGTGCGGAGCACCGCACTTCCTAACAGCCTGCAGCCTCAGTTGACGCGTGGCGGTTGATTGGTCATGGGCGTCTCCGCTTCCCCATGCTGCCTCGGCAACTGCCCGCCAGACAAAAGGCTGGCGCGGGCTGCATTTGCCTTCATTGCTTTCCTTTGTCTTGCTCCAGATCCCCTTTCTTGCCCTTCGCTTCCAGGGACTCCAGATCCACCCAGACCTTTGAGCTTGCTGTTGATGGCGCCCAAGAAAGCCTAGGCTACCCCTTCATCATCCTGGTATGAGCCCGCGCTCAACGCGCTGAGCGTGTCTGAGAAGAACCTGGCCGCTGTGGCTTGATGGCGGCGGAGGGTGACAAGAAGAGGAAGATTGTGCTCCGGGTCGGCTCCACCGAGCCTGAGGACTCTGGCAGCACCTTCTACCCCTTCTTCATGAGTAGCATCATCGCCAGGTTGGTTCCCTCCTTCTCCGACTTCTTATACTCTGTCCTCAGTCTCTATAAGATCCACGCCCTCCATCTTCATCCCAACTCCGTCCTTCTTCTGTCGATTTTCACCTTCTACTGCAAGGCGTTGTCGGGGGGTGCTGATCCACCAACACCTATGGGGACAGGGCCCCTTTCGGTTCGGTGGGAGGCGGAGAGCGCACAAAGAGCAGATCGAGGCAGTGCACGCGGGCGATTTTACCCAGCTTTGGGCCGCACGGATGCGTAAAACCCTACTGCTGCTTGTTTGTGTATATTGGATTCTTGCTCAGGAGCGATGGATGCTGCCAGACTGAGCGTGAGAGTGTTCCTGGTGTTGAATGAGCCGAACTGGCCGAACCTCCTCTACGTTGCGCCTGGGCCTCCTTTTATACTTTCAAGGGGTCACTGACAGGTGGCAATGTAGACTAGAAGGGTAAAAATGGAAAAGGATGCGGTAGGTGCAGCTACCGCTACTGTGGATACAGTGCACCCTACCTAACTCTGACGGCAGGGGACAAGGGCATTAAATGCCTGTCTGAGTCTCCTAAAAAGTGCAAAAGGTGACCGTTAGGAGCGCCACCATTTGCCACGATGGGCTTCTCTTCATCTCCGCTTGCCACCACGTACCCCTAGCTGCACGGCCTCCTGCCATGTGTGCTTGGGAGAGTCACAGAGCGACACGTTAGCAGGTGTGCTGGAGCGCGGGCACGAAGTGGGGGTTTCCCGCAGCAAGCTCCTTGCCGCGGCCGTCGTCTTGTCGCGTCCGGAAGCTTGTCGCTCGCCGGATCTTGCCGGGACGCAGGGCGCGTCGCGGCAAGCTTTCATGGTATGCCTTGAGTGGCCTTCCCAGCAAGCTCCTCTTGCCGGGGTCTTGTCTCTTCCCGGCAAGATCCTCTTGCCGGGGCCTTGGTTGGCCTTCCCGGCAAGCTCCTCTTGCCGGGGCCTTGGCTTGAGTACTTTGTTCTTGAATGGTCTTCAAGGGAACCACAGAGGGTCTTGGCGGTCACCCGGCAAGCCTTGCCGCGGGGTGCTGCAACTGCCCGTGCACAAGTTCGGGGTGCTAGGGTACCCCTACTCTAGTACACCGACAGGAACCCCCGGGCCTGGGCCATACACGGTGCCGAGCGCTGTTGGGCCAGGCCCAAAAGAGTGCATGGGCACGCGCGGCCTAGGTCACGCCGAATCTAACTCCACTCCCACCGCGCACGCCCAGAACGGCACGCGCCAACGCGGTGTCGTGGGAGAGATCGTGGGAGGTTGTTCATTTGGAAGGCCGAAACGTCCGCCCCGTCCCTCTTATAAGCAGGGGAAACAAGGGTATTTCCGCTATCTTCGCCATTTGCTGCTGCAATCTCAGAAACCTCCGCCGCCCTCTTCCGCTTCCAAAGTCGAAAGAGAGCAGCGCTCCTTCTGCCCTTTTCGCCTCCTTGACCTGCCTCCTGAGGAGAGGGACAGGAAAGGGATTACGGGCATCTTATCTTTTTAATTTGTAAGCCTTCGGGCCTTAGCTGTATCTAAAACTTGTAATCCTCTCTTTCATGTTTTTTTATCCTCTATGGACTGTACCTGAGTGGGATGTTTTTTTAATGAAAAGGGGATGCTTGCCGGGTTATTTGTCTCGTGAGTTAAACCCACGCCAAGGAGCAAATCCTTGGTATCCCTCGGACAGACATTTCATCTCCCGGCAACAGGCCCTGCCGCCTTCCCACGTCGCTCAACCTTTCTCACGCTTTTAACGGAGGCAGGAACGAGGTGGGTGCGGTCTCCTCGTTTCATCCCTTTGCTGCCGCGACTACGACCAAACTTGGCCCCGAGAACGAGCCCCAGGGCCTAGAGTCGAGGGAGCACGGCAGTTTCCGGGAAGAAACGTGGTTTCTCATTCCCCAGTCCATAAGAGGATGCATGATGAGGGATGCAAGACTTATCTGATATTGCAGCCCCCGGCAACTCTGGTTTGCCGTGGACGATTCTTGGCACTCACAGCCCCCAGTGATACTGGCTTGCCGGGAAGGCTTTTATCTTCAGCAGAGAACTTTGACGTTCTCGATGCCGGCTTCCGGCAAGCTTGTTGCCAGGAAGGCTTTCATCTTCAGCAGAGAACTTTGACGTTCTCGATGCCGGCTTCCGGCAAACTTGTTGCTAGGAAGGCTTTCATCTTCAGCAGAGAACTTTGACGTTCTCGATGCCGGCTTCCAGCAAACTTGTTGCCAGGAAGGCTTTTATCTTCAGCAGAGAACTTTGACGTTCTCGATGCCGGCTTCTGGCAAGCTTGTTGCCAGGAAGGCTTTTATCTTCAGCAAAGAACTTTGACGTTCTCGATGCCGGCTTCCGGCAAGCTTGTTGCCAGGAAGGCTTTTATCTTCGGCAGAGAACTTTGACGTTCTCGATGCCGGCTTCCGGCAAGCTTGTTGCCAGGAAGGCTTTTATCTTCAGCAGAGAACTTTGACGTTCTCGATGCCGGCTTCCGGCAAGCTTGTTGCCAGGAAGGCTTTTATCTTCGGCAGAGAACTTTGACGTTCTCGATGCCGGCTTCTGGCAAGCTTGTTGCCAGGAAGGCTTTTATCTTCGGCAGAGAACTTTGACTTTCTCGATGCCGGCTTCCGGCAAGCTCATTGCCAGGAAGGCTTATGGCGAAGAACGTCGTCGTTCTTGACACCGACTCCCGGCAAGATCGTTGTTGGAAAGGCTTATGGCGAAGAACTTCGTCGTTCTTGACACCGGCTCCCGGCAAAATCGCTGCCGGAAAGGCTTATGGCGAAGAACTTTGTCGTTCTTGACACCGGCTCCCGGCAAGATCGTTGCCGGAAAGGCTTATGGCGAAGAACTTCGTTGTTCTTGACGCCGGCTCCCGGCAAGATCATTGCCGGAAAGGCTTATGGCGAAGAACTTCATCGTTCTTGACGCCGGCTCCCGGCAAGATCATTGCCGGAAAGGCTTATGGCGAAGAACTTCGTCGTTCTTGACGCCGGCTCCCGGCAAGATCGTTGCCGGAAAGGCTTATGGAAGAACTTCGTCGTTCTTGACGCCGAAAAGATTGGCCCTAAGGGCGTTGCCAGCCCCCGGGCCATAACTGCGTTCAAACATAGCAAGTGATTAGCATCCGAAGTGCACTTAACTCGCTTGCGAATTTTGATTTTTGCTGCATATTCCCTATGCCTGCTAGAATGCTTTCCGGTGCGTACGATCCAGCCAGTAGCGCTTGAGGGAACGGGGCCTTAGCGGCTATTCGGGAACAACGCCTCCCGGAAAGGTTTACCTTCTTGGTTCTAGCGCAACCGCACAATTTGCCGAGCGGACTCGAGGCAACATGGAGCGCAACTAGCCCCAAGAAGGCTCCTCGGCATACAGGTCTATGCAGAAATCTCAAATAAATAGTGCATGCTATCTTCCTGTTCAACCTCTCTTTGTACGTCCACCCTACGCTTTCTAGGGAAACTTGCCGGTGCAGGCACCCTTGCCGCGAGCGCCGAGTGCGGAACTTCAGCAGCCTGCTGGCGGGGTCGCTACCAACAAGCAATCTTGTCGCAACTAGTTGCAGCTTGCTTAAGTTGTTGAGCGGACTCGAAACAAAGTAAGGGCGCTAGCGGCTCACTTAAGTTGTTGAGCGGACTCGAAGCAAAGTAAGGGCGCTAGCAGCTCACTTAAGTTGTTGAGCGGACTCGAAACAGAGTAAGGGCGCAACTAGCTACGAGTTGATTCCTCCGCGCACAGGTTTTCCGTACAAAGAACAAGATCTCCGAGGCGGATAACTTTATACAGAAAGGAAATATCTAAAGTTTCGCACGACTTAGCTTTTTCTGTTGCCGCACTGGCGTCGTTCTTTTGCTCGCCCGCTCCTTAGGAGCCATGACGATGAAGAACAGCTACCGCCGAATCCTTCTTCTTCGGTGGCATGTCGATGAAGACAATGAAGATTTCACTTGCGTGCACGCCGGATCGGGTTCGCACAACCTTGACGCCCCCTACCTGGCGCGCCAGAGATGTCGGGGGGTGCTGATCCACCAACACCTATGGGGACAGGGCCCCTTTCGGTTCGGTGGGAGGCGGAGAGCGCACAAAGAGCGGATCGAGGCAGTGCACGCGGGCGATTTTACCCAGCTTCGGGCCGCACGGATGCGTAAAACCCTACTGCTGCTTGTTTGTGTATATTGGATTCTTGCTCAGGAGCGATGGACGCTGCCAGACTGAGCGTGAGAGTGTTCCTGGTGTTGAATGAGCCGAACTGGCCGAACCTCCTCTACGTTGCGCCTGGGCCTCCTTTTATACTTTCAAGGGGTCACCGACAGGTGGCAACGTAGACTAGAAGGGTAAAAATGGAAAAGGATGCGGTAGGTGCAGCTACCGCTACTGTGGATACAGTGCACCCTACCTAACTCTGACGGCAGGGGACAAGGGCATTAAATGCCTGTCTGAGTCTCCTAAACAGTGCAAAAGGTGACCGTTAGGAGCGCCACCGTTTGCCACGATGGGCTTCTCTTCATCTCCGCTTGCCGCCACGTACCCCTAGTTGCACGGCCTCCTGCCACATGTGCTTGGGAGAGTCCCAGAGCGACACGTTAGCAGGTGTGCTGGAGCGCGGGCACGAAGTGGGGGTTTCCCGCGGCAAGCTCCTTGCCGCGGCCGTCGTCTTGTCGCGTCCGGAAGCTTGTCGCTCGCCGGATCTTGCCGGGACGCAGGGTGCGTCGCGACAAGCTTTCTTGGTATGCCTTGAGTGGCCTTCCCGGCAAGCTCCTCTTGCCGGGGTCTTGTCTCTTCCCGGCAAGATCCTCTTGCCGGGGCCTTGGTTGGCCTTCCCGGCAAGCTCCTCTTGCCGGGGCCTTGGCTTGAGTACTTTGTTCTTGAATGGTCTTCAAGGGAACCACGGAGGGTCTTGGCGGTCACCCGGCAAGCCTTGCCGCGGGGTGCTGCAACTGCCCGTGCACAAGTTTGGGGTGCTAGGGTACCCCTACTCTAGTACACCGACAGGCGTACATCGGAGTGATGCCGTCCATGGCACCGCTGCGCCAATTCTTCTTTCTCCGGCTTAAGGAGGGCCCCTGCTCGGGGTGCATTGGCTTCGTCGCGGCCAACAAGACCAATGCCATCTCGAAGGCCGGGAAGAAGGCCGAGGGCTTCAAGAGCAAGTGGGTCCTCATGGACGCCAAGAGCGTCCACCCCCGGCTGCTGCTGCCGTTGGAGATGCCCGTGTCCCACGAGGGATGGCTTCGCGCGAAGCTCACCGACCCGCGGGCGAAGCGGGTGCTTGAGAGGATGACTGCCGACCTAAAGCCCGGTGATTCGAGAACGGCAAAGCTGACGGGGGCCATGGATCCCCTCCAATCACACCAGTGCCCACTGTGGAAAATTGGAGACGAAGGGGATGACCTCCACCTGCGCCCGGAGCCCATTTCCGATGAGGAATTGCACTCGGCTCTTCGTTCCTTGGTCGGGGATGACCAAGGGTACCCGCCTGATGGCCTTGTTCCCTTGTACCGCCGCCCAGATGGGGCGGAGGTTGTCGCTGCTCTGCCTGCCTTCAACGAGCGTGGCTCATGCCACCTGCGCCCACAGACATCCTGGTGGCGACAACTCTGGTGGTCGTGTCTTCCGGCGAGTCTCGTGAGGAGGGTGAGGAGGAAGAAGATGAAGAGGAGGAGCGACTCAGAGGCGACCCGCGAAGGGGCGGGTGAGACCTCTCCCTTACGCAAGGCCGACATCCTTTGCACCCTGCCTGATGACGATGAGGAGGCCGATGTCCTCCTGGAAGGGGAGGAGCTACGTACCGCATGGGGTTCCTCGAGGTCCAAGTTTATTCCTCGGAGGAAGTCGTCAGTCGAGATTCGAACGAGAGGAAGGTCGGCGCTGGTCCCCCGAGACGACGCCCCTATTCTGTCGTTGCCAGAAGCTGCTTCCAACTTGCCTACTGCCCCCTCTTCTGCGCCTAGAACCCTTGCACCCATGCCTCTGGCTGGGATGCTCTCTGGCTTCAAGCTCAGGAAGTAGAGGGACTACACCATGGTGGACCAGTAAGTATTCTTATCTTGCCTTGTTCCTACTTCTGCTGCCGATTCTTGAAGTCTTCCGTTGCTTGACTAGGCTAACGCCCGCGGCGAAGAGGAGGAAGGAGGGCACAATTGTAGTGCCCGGGACCAAATCACCCGCGGTGGCTGCTCCCTCCTCCACAGTGAAGGATGGTGGCGGTGCTCGTGCTTCCCCGGCTCAGTCGTCCTCACGAAACATGGGGGAGCATCCTTTGGAGGAGGCATCCCCCATGGCCCCACTGGCACCAAAGGCGCTGGCGTCCGGCTTGGCTACTGAGGTCCCCAAAGCTCAGGAGCCCTCAGCCTCCCAAGCGATCGTGACGATGCTGCCTCTTGCTTCCTCCGCCGCTCCGCTGACCTCGGATCCTTCTGCTTCCTTCGACATCGTGGAGCGCACTCTTTCTGTACCGACCTTGATGCGGGAGGATCTTCAAGGCACCGACCGTCTCCTAGTGGCCGGGCGCCTGGAGCTGATCTCTGGCTGGCTCCATTCCGACGTGGCCGTCCGAGCGGCGCTGAGCCACGCTGATGTGAACTCCGAGAAGGGCAAACAAGACGTCACCCAAGCTGCGGCTGCCTGCGAGGCAGCGCTGAAGGATGCCGGCGCCGCCCAAGATCGCTGCTGGCTACTGGAGGCAGATCTGAAGACCATGCGCAATGAGCGTGTGGACGAAGCTTGTTGCCGCAGGGTGGAGGAGGAGAAGATGAAGGCCTGGGAGGATGCTATTAGGGTTCGCGACGCCGAGCTGAGGCAGTTGGCGGAGGCGCAGGCTGCCGAGCGCGGCCGGTTGGAGAAGCTAGAACAAATGGTGGAGGAGGAAAAGGCCGAGCTGGAGGCCAAGGCATAGGTTCTGGCCAAAGACCGCATGTCCTTCAAGCTCCTCGAGGAGAGGTCTCACGCGGTAGTGCGTCACTTTACGAGAAGGGCTTGGAGGAGCCGCTAGCCACCGACGACGAGGACCCCACCCAGCTGCTTCCTTATCTGGTCGGGGCGCTTGAGGAAGTCATGAGCGGTATCGGCCCCTTGGCAGGGGTAGAAGCCCGCATCCTTTCCTCAGCCGCGCTGACGCGTGTCTTCAGTCACATCCATCTTTGCGATCTTGCCGCCCACCTCGACGAGCTGCTGGAGCCTGTGGACGCCGAGCACTGCACGACTGCTACCAAAGCCATGAAGGGTCAGGTGGAGGCCCTGCTGAAGAGGTTCCGCACCTTCGATCCCGCGCCCTCAACTGGTGGTTCTACTGATCCTGCAACTTTGATGGGCGGTGCAGGTGAGGGTCGCGTCGCTATTTGAGAAGTGTCCCTTGCGGGCAACGGCGGCGTCCAGGGATGACGAGGTGACCTGCTGGCGGCTCCTTTCTTGTTTAGCTCCTGCGATATGCACCATGCCTCGTGGAGGCGTTTAAACCTGTGTTTGGTATTCGGAAGAACAATATGTCTTGTAATATTTGCTTGAGATTTTGCGATTTCCTTCCCATTCGCTTTACGTTCTACGTCGGCAGGGCCCGACCCCGTGCATACCTCAGCCGCCATTGGGCCGTCCGGATCACCAGGACGGACAAAGGAGTGAGGGGCTACGTGGTCAGTTAGACTCGTGAGTCGCGATGCTCAGGAGTCCCCCTTGACGCGCAAACAGCTTATAGAAAGGAGATCTGGGAGTAGGCCTAGTGTTCTACGTCGGCAGAGCTCGACCCTGCGCATATCTCAGCCACCATTGGACCATCCGGATCGCCAAGACGGACCAAGGAGTGAGGGGCTACGTGGCCAGTTAGGCTCCTGAGTTGTGATGCTCAGAAGTCCCCCTTGACGTTCAAACGACCTTCATACCTTGGTTCCGCTTGGGAGGGCGTGCGACGACCAGGTCTGAGGGACCTGGCAGGGTGGCGTATGCTTGGGCGTGACTCGAGCGCAGCCCCCGTGCCCAGCCCCGTCGCGCGACTCTCCCGAGGGGAGGTGTTGTGATGAGGCCAGACACTAAGCTCGGAGGCTCCCTGATGTTGATATGGCCGTGAGGCCATCCTCAGTTGTTTATCACCAGCGCGGAGCATAGCACTTCCAAACTTGCATGGGCATAGCCGCTCCTCGATAGTGTCGACTGCCAGTGCGGAGCATGGTGCTTCCACTGGTACATGGGTGAGGGATCCGTCTCAGTGGACCCCCCGGGGTGTGTACAGCCCTGCCCTGACACGTGGCTTGCACAGTAGGGCTAGACGTGGTTGTCTGGGCACTCGTGAGCCAGCGGGGGACTCACGAGGCCCTACCTCAAGGTGGGTTGCGCCTGGTCTTGGTTCTTGTTGACTACGGTAGTCCTGCAAGATGGTTAGACAACCTACGCCAAATGAATCTCCTGAGGCTATCACGCGAGAAGGCCAAGCACCAACGGCCCCAGGAGGTGACATGAACGGGACCGGCCCGCCAGACAGAGCTCAGCGGTTGGATTTATCAACGCTATAGGGATGGACCCGAGCACAAACGCCGTGCCTAGCCTTCTTATGCGAAGGAACCTAAAGAAAGATGATCGGCGCGCAGCTCCTGAGATGGACGGCAATCAAGCAGGTAGTGACCATAAGAAACTCATGCATGGAGAGCAAACAAGCTTAGGTAAATGCAAGAACGATACATGCCACTGGGTCAGACCCGAGCGGCCTGGGGAAGATGCAGCCTGAGGGGCGCCCCAGCAGGGTAAACTAAAGATGCAAGAGGATACATGCCGCAGGGATAGGCCCATGCGACCTGGGAATAATGCAACCCGAGGGGCGCTCCCAGCTGAATGAACTTGGAAAATATCACCTAGTTTTATTGTCGAAGGAGCATTGGGGTAGCTGAAGGTGCATGCTGAAGAAGTCGCTCCTCATGAGCCGTCAAGACCCTGAGCCTCGGGAGGCTCTGGGGGCTCAGGTGGCCTCCTGAGGACCATCTCCATCTTCGCCAGGACCGTGTGATGCCTGGCTTCTAGGACCGCTGGAAGGCGGCTGCTATGCTCAGCAGGCCGAACGGCAGGCGCACGTAGCTGTGAGGTGGACCCTCACACCGGCCAGCACGCGAAGGCCAGAAGCGCTCCTGAGATACGGCCTTGTTGAGCCCTGGGATGTTGATGCAGACGCGCAGCTCACCACCCTCGCCCGGGTGGGGAGCTACCACTAGTAGGGAAAATCCTAGCAGCAGTGCGGGTTTTAGGTATAGCAGTAGCGCGGGGTACCGCGCTACTGATACGGCGCTATAGCTAACATGTAGCAGCATGGCGTGTGCACCCGCGCTCCTGCTATACAAGCGTAGCAGCAGCGGGTAGCAAGCAAGCGCGCTACTGCCAATACCTCGAGTGGACTTTATTAGGCCGCGCTACTGCTAGTGGAACGCTGCTACTATCTTTTCTCCACTCACTACTGCTAATTTTATTAGTTTTTTTTCTGCATATTTGTTTTGTATTTGAATAGGATTTACACAAGAATCTTGAGCACATACAAATGTCATCATCATACACATACAAATGGCTGCGTGACCATAAATGTAATCATAGCATATACATACAAATAGTCTCATCATAATCATCTCGAAAATAGCGATATATGCAAGTCTCGAATATTTGCAACTACAACGTCATCCATCTAAACAATGGTATACGCGAGAAGGGCTATCACTATGAGTGAGAGCAGAACTATGTAGTACATGAGGCGACAGTTACGAGTCATGTCTCGCGCTAGCGTGAACCTCAAGTAACTAGCTTCGGCTTCTTGTCTGGTTTTGAAGCCTTTATGGCTGGCGCCCGAGACCCCATCCACTTGCACTTGACACTCAGGCCACTTGTTGTACACCCCAGAACCTTCCCTTTCTACACGACATAGCACTGCCATCTCGCCATCAAGAAACTAGGTAGCTGTTAGAGATGCAACTTCATCAAGAGGATGTACAATCATATGCAACAAAATATACTAGAGCAACACGAAAAAGAAAGGGTTAGCAACTAGATGCAACATACAGTACGCAAACTAATTAATAACAAGAGTTACGTAGGTCATCATACCCAAACTAACAAAGTAGCATTATGCAAGTTTGGCAGGGACCATGGACATCACAAAGTTTCATCACTACAGAAAGTATACAAGTTCAACCGACACATATCATCATCATCGGCATCGTAAATCACTAGAAGTTCCATCCTTCCATATCATCAAGGATGGACCCTAGCTTCTTGAATGGCGTGAGTTCCTGATGTTGCATGCCTATGTGAGTTCGGACGTCAGCTCGCGATATAGGGCGGTGGTGGAACATCCCCTTCTCATCGACGACTTCTTTCATGATGATCGTTGCAATGTCCCTTTGGATGCGAAAGAACTCGTCTCTATGTTTATAATCTGCTTCTCCATGAGATTCTACCCACTTGCGGATATGATCATAATTTCTAGTTGTCATACAAAGCTTTTGGTGATCTGTGTTGAACTCAGTCATGAGATGGAGGATGTAGAATCCATCTTTCTTGCTAGGTTTTGGGACAGGGATGCAGAAGAAGTTAGTTTTATGTGTGAAACCCATCTTCTTGTTCCGTTGTTTCCTGATCTGCATGTGGACACCTCTAATGCTGAAGCCTTGGAGAGCATCATCTAGAATATTCATTATGTGGGTGTAGTCCTTCTTCTTGTAGTCTCTGGAAGGGTCGAAATACACAGCGTGGGAGACTCGCGGGTAAAGAATGATAAGGATGGCGCGCCCGTTGCTGCGGGGAAAAGACACCTCAAATTATTCTCCATATGAGCGAGAAGGAATGATTGAAATGTACGGAAGGGTTGTCCGGAACAGACTTACTTTGGATGATAAGGTAGGAGGACAACTTCCTGGTCCTTATTATGTACCATGAAGTTTTGGAGGTAGTCCCGAGCAGTTTCACGCTCAAAGTCGCCGAGACTCAAGAAAGACTCGTGCATGTAGTACGGATCGGCCACATAGATATGCGAGACTTCTTGTCTCTTCATGACGGAGCTCATATGTAGCACAAAAAGGCGGACGATTGTAAAATCGAGCCGCCTTGTCAGAAGCATGTCAAAGATATGGTCAAACCGCAGGAAGAACACCTTCGCGGGCCGTGTGTTGACGTAGCACTTCCCCTTAGGCACACGAGCCGTGTATGTCGGATATCCTGGATCCTTCGAGGCTAGTAGGCTTTTCTCAGTTAGCAGCACATGGTCGTGCAGTCTCCTGAGATCCCCTGATAGTGCCTCCAACGGTTTCGGCGGTAGCATCGGCTCGCCCGTGAGATGGAACATGGCCGCACCTTTCACGGGTACACGCTCTTCAGAATCCATCATCTGGTTGTTATGTGCTCTGGCTTATTTGAAGGCAGCTATCTTCCCCGATCTCTTTCTGTCCTTTCTCTTGGGCACACCTTCCAGGCCCTTCCTTAACCCCTGCCCAGTGTTCATTGGTTAAGCACTATACGACCCCGGCTAGTTGAGCCTGTGTTGAGGCGGCATCTTCAGGCGTGTCCTATGAGGATTTCATGAAGAGGGACTTTTTGCAATCCATGCTAGGACCTTCCTACCCGGGTAGATAATCCATATCCTCATTAGCATGTTGATAGCCCGATTCGTCATATGGTTGACTCATCGTATCTATGTCACACTCATATGCGTTTGTATTGAGGAAACCCATTGGGTCGACCTCCGTCTCATCATCCATTCTCTGTTCTATAGGATCGATTACATTAGCCAGTACTATTGCACCCCCTTCATCATGTCGTCCGCCGCTCTCACCCGGTAATACAGGAGATGGTAATTGCGTAGGCGGGGTGATGGTCTCCGCACATGCCTATTGATGTGTGGTTATTGGTGTGCTCTCGGCCGGCTCTAGACGAATAAGATTCTTCGGCCATAGCAGCACCCAACCCTTGCAGCTTGCAATCCGCGGCGCGGTCTCGTCGTCCTCTCCCACATGCTGTACTAGAGGAGGCAAATCCTCGTTCCCCGATTTCACATTGGACAAGTTAACCCTGAAGTGCCCAGCGGGGATCGGCTGGTTGTGGAACGTGGGTTGCAAGGGGTTCATTATCATCCCCTTTCCCACATCCACCTTCTGGCCTTTGATCAAGTAGAGTATGGTGCACAGGGTTTCTTCGGCCTGCAAACACATGTTTGTGGCGTAAAACATCCAAAAGGCAACGAAAATGGAATATTGTATATATATATTTTTTTGGTGCGACATTTAATTACCGTGAGGGCGTCGAGCTCAGCCAAAGACAAAGGCCCACCTAGCACGCCAGAGACTGAGGATGGGCTGCTATGAGCGGGAGCGACTGCGAGAGGAGGCCCGGTTGCGTGAGCAAGTGATGGTACGGTGGTGTTGTTGTTCACGGAGTTGCTCCTGATGAAACTGGGCAACGGCAAATCATGTACCATCTTGTCTGGATTTTCCTTCGTCCAGTTGATGATAGCTGGAACCAAGTTAGTAGCAAAATCATTTTTGCACACAGTTACTGCCGCATTAACTGCCTGCTGTAGCAACTCATTTTTCTCCTCGGCTGTTTTTTTGCGTCCTCAGCTGTTTTTTTCTCGAACGCAAGCTTCACCTTCTCGTCGATGTCTGCCTGACTAAACTTATTTTTTTGCTTCTTGGCCTCCGCGCCCTCGTTGTAAAACACCTTCCACATGGCACCGTCTCTAGCATCGTGCACACGACCATATTGCGGCCGCTGGCCCAAAGGGAGTCCCTTAAGTTCGTTCAAGGCCCGGTTGAGAGGGGTGTCCCACTTGGGCCTCATCGGAGAAGTAGGGCTTTCGGCTGCAAGCTAGTGTTGCTTCTCCTGCAGAAGGAGCATGAACCATTTAGGAATGTGTAGTCGACTAGCTCTGGAGCTAAATGTAAGGTGGTATAAGAATAATTACCAGTAGTCTAATCAATTTCCTCGTGATCTGGTCCATGTAAAAAACCTTCTTTTCCTTGTCCCACTTGTAGCGGGCCCTAATGAAGTCATGCTCCAAGGGGTTGGTGACGAAGGGGTCTCGGATACCCGCGGCCTCACGTTCCGCGTCCTCCTTATCCCATATGGGCCTTTTACCGAGGTAGCCACGGCTTTCGAGGCGATGCTTCCCCGTGTTCCTTTGCTGAAGGCTCTTGAATTTCGCAGCCTTAGCCTTGGCTGCCTCGGAAGCGCAAGTGTCCTTGAACTTCTCGAACTCCTCTTCCATAAGTGTCGGATTTTCCTCCAGAATCTTGGACAAGGGTTCCTCAACCTCAATACCTCGTTTCACCCTCCCTTTCCAGGAGGCCAGATCATTGCTGAACATGCCCATGGTGTGATTGTTAATCTTTTTCATCTTCGGATCAGCCCAAGGTTGTTCTATGTTATCATCCCGCACTACAAAAAAAGACACATCCGTGACATTTTGGGCCAAACGAAATTTTTTTCTGTCATACATATGACACTTCTATGACGATAATTGTGACAAAACCCGGTATCATCATAGATGTGGTGGGCTCCTATTTCTATGACAAAAAATCAGGACAGAAAATGGGCTTTTCGTCCTGGGCGGGCCGGAGACGCAGTTGCATGACATTCTTTGGGCCATCTATGACGGAAAAAACCGTGGTCGAAGCGAGGGCATGGAAAATTTCGGCGAGTTCCCGGTTACGGTGGGAGGTCGGGGGCCGAGCGATACGCGTTTCTCTCGTACATGTACGCGTGTGTGTGCGAGGCGTTGGCTCTAACTGAACCTGAGCGAGGCATTGGGCTCTAACTGAACCCGAGCGATTGCACTGCAGGCTACGCATTACTGAACCCGAGTGATCAATCGATGGTTGTTAACTGAACCCGATCGAGCGATTCCTTCGCTACTGCTCCTAACTGATGTCGATCGATG